>NW_025920198.1:0-101285 GCF_902686445.1 Sciurus carolinensis | reverse complement strand
GGTGCCTAGGTTCCCAGACCGGACCGTGCTTTGCACCTAATCACCTGGCTATGTGACCCGGCCTCTGAGCAGTCACTTGGAGCCTCGTACATATGCTCCAAGCCCCAGTGACCCGCCGCTCATCTCTTCCTCCAGGCAGCCACCTGGTGTTCTGTGTGGGCGCTTGGAGACCAAGCCACTCACTGTGTACCTCCACCTCCTCCAGACAGCCCCTTCCCCGTTGTTCAGGCGGTTGCTGAGTCCAAATAGCTCGCCGCCCCACTCTTTCTCTGGCAGCCGCAGGAGCCCCAGCAGATCGCTCCAAAACCAAGCAGTGTGTTGCTCAGCCTCCTCTGCAAAGTTCCCCGCTTTCCGAGTTCACTGCTGCAGCAGGGGGAGGGGTGTCTTGCTGCCTGGGCAAGGCAGCCTTCCCAGGCAACGTTCCCAGGGGCCCAGACCTACCTTCTGGGCCTGGGAGCCTCACCCTTCGCAGACGAGTCTCCTTAGGTTGCCCTTCATTAGAGAAGCTGCCCACAGTCCTGGAAACTTTGCTCCACCATTTTTTCCCTCCGTTTTTTTGCTCTGCTTCGCTGTCCATGTTTACCGCTCCAGTGGGGGGAGGGGCGTCTCGCCGAGCCACTCTACTTCACAAAGTTCTCTGCATTCTGGGGCTACCGCCCCATCCGGGACACCTCCCCAATGGGAGAAACTCACCCAGCGGCTTTGAGTTTCTCCCAAGTCACTCACTATCTCCTCTTTTGAATCTTGAGTCCTGGAGCAACATGAAATGCAGCCGCCCTCTAGTCCACCATCTTGGAAAACCCCCCAAAATCAATTTTTTGATCACAATTTTAAATGAGCATAAATCTAACTTCTTTTGGAGCCATTGTAGCATGGAGTAAGGTGGGAGGCAGAGCCTTATCTCAGGTTAGTTTGGGTGCTCCGTTGTCCTTTACATTGCAGTTATTTCTTTACCTCTCATCTTACAACCTAGATTGTCAGTCTGTGAACATACTAGCTAGTTATTTGTCCATTAGTTGGCCTGCATGTCTTTTTATTAGTCATTGTTCTGTTGTTAGCCCTCAAAATTTCAATATTTAGGAGAAGCTCCTGTGCCTTTCTCTCTCTTTTCTTTATTTCTCAGCCCCTAGTGGATGCTTCGGTTGTTCACCTAATAAAATCTCTGGTGTGATTTCCCGTGTCTGGAGTGACTTTCTGAGTGCTGGCACTGGACCACAACTCAGACCAGGCACCCCAGAGTGCTTGCTTACCTGGATACAAGCTCTGAGTTTCTTGAGACCCAAACTGAGCCACATTTTTCTAACACTCTTCACAAATAACAATACAGCATTACATCTGAAATATGAATCAAAGAAAAGCCAAGAGATTTTTGATACTTTTTTCTTGGGAAGTGGCACAATGTTTGCATGCTTTAAATATCCACATTTAAATAGATCAGGCTTTCATTATCTTTTAAAAATACATTTAAATTTTTACCCCAGTGTAAAAAGTAACATAAAATTTTACACACACCTTATTCAAAACAGGTTCAGTTACAGAATATTAAATGATATAAACTTCCAGTTTATTTTTTTATTTCTATATGATTTAAAATTACCAATATAGACAGTGTCAGTTTGGAGAACACCAGCTTGGTAAAGTGCTCTACCTAGCTTTATATTTATAATTTGTATCTTAGAAGAACAAGACTATACTTAATATACAAAGAAATAATAGTGTCAACATTATACAGATATCCTTATACTAACTAGGTTTAATTTTCAAAGTAAAATTCAGAATCCACAAATATTTACAGACTTGCAGAATTTAGAGATACTAATAAAAATAAATGAGAGCCTTAAATTTCTTATATATTTAGGGAAGTGTTAGTGATTCAGATTAAACCTAGTAAAAGCAGAAAGATACAGGTAAGTTTTCAAAATGGCAGTGCTGTCCTATGCCAGATGTAAGGTATAAAAGATAACAGTTATTGGTTAAATCTACATGAACTTTCATTTTTAAACTTTTATAAAATATTTAGTTAAGGCTCAGAAAAACACTTAGTTTCAGATATATACACATTTATAGTGAGGTATATTTTGGTTATTCATAAAAATAAAGCCTGGCCAAGATCTTAAATCATCTGTTTCTCTAACAAAGAAAAATCCTAAAAGCAATTGACATTACATTTTAATATTTTATAGCTGTCAAGTCTTGTACAAATTGGTATTCATCAGTGTGAGGTTTTTTAACAGGCAGAAGAGGCATAGTAGGATATCTGCTAAAGCAGATTTAATTGTACAATTTAAACAACTGTACAGTATAGAATGAGTGCCCCTTCTTTTATTATTATTATTATTATTATATTTTCACATACAGCATTTTGATTCATTGTACACAAACGGAGCACATCTTTTTGTTTCTATGGTTGTGCACAATGTAGATTTATACCATTTGCATCATCATACACATACATAGGGTAATGATGTCAGTCTCATCCCACCATTTTTAATACCCCCTCCCTCATTTCCCTGTATGTAATCTAAAGTTCCTCCATTCTTCTCTCACCCCCCATCCCACAACCCCCATTATGTATCATCATCCATTTATCAGGGAAAACATTCTGCATTTGTTGTTTTGGGATTGCCTTGTTTCACTTAACATGATGTTCTCCAATATCATCCATTTATCTGCAAATGCCATAATATTATTCCTCTTTATGACTGGATAATATTCCAATGTGTGTTTTATATACCACAATTTCTTTATCCATTCTTCTGTTGAAAGGCAGATAGTTTGGTTCCACAATCTAGCTATTGTAAATTTAACTATTTTTTTCCCTGGGGCAAGTTATTTCCTCCTAAAACTAACCTAAGGTAAGATATAATTGACCACTTTTCCTAGGGTCATTTTTTCTTAAACAGCCTTTCTCACTTCTAGTAGTCCTCCAGCAGAGCAGGTTCTGTTTTCTTTTCCTGGAAGAAACTTGCACTTGAAGTTTTAAATTTTGGTGTAAGTATGATATCTATACATTTAATTTACACAACATTTTTTATCCCAGCAAAAGAATCAGACAGTTTGGCATATTCAAAATCTGTGCCTTAAATCTTTTTTTTCCAGTATATACTCAAGGAGTTGTAACACATGTTATTGTTTGACCAGTCTCCCTTAACATTATCATAATGATATCAACTTTAAGTGTGTTCCCAATTGTTAATTGTTCCAAGAGATTCTCTCTTTACATACTTTTGTATATAAAAGCACTGTCTAGGGAAGGTCACATAAATTATTAGGGACCTCTTTCTTCAGAAATCAGCAGGGACAAAAGATAGGTGTTTAAAATCATGGGAACTCAGGGAGGCCTTTGTATTTTAGCTCTGGGGGCAAGAGGGAAGACCTGCACCAAGAAGTGTTCCTTGACCAAATAGGACAGATCTTAATAAGAGGAGACAATTTGTCCTCAAATTATAATTTAATAATATTAGAACCCATTGTTTTATTTCTCATGATTGGCAGCTTTCATCTTCCATCCCCATTAAAGTACTTTAGTTAATCATCAATGAGTATAATGAGCCCCAGAGAGGGCTTTTTTCAAATGTAAAGACAACCCTGTGAGGGTAAGCATTCCTGTCCACTCCTTTGTCCCAGAGTGGTAGGAAAATGAAAATGGGGGTTGACTCAAATAGAAGTAACAAAAAATTTAGAGTTAAGAACTAAAAGCACACAGCCAAATAAAAAGTTATGGGCCAAGTCAACAGCCTTGGTACCTTCCCAAAAAATGTACAGAATAGATTACAACAATTAGCCTTAACACTTTTAATATCTGTTGAGCATGGACTCTGATAAATGATTTTGTCCAAAGCCTAAGTTTCTGAACTAGTTTAATCAAGTGGAAAAACTTTTCAACTCTTTTCCCTCACATCACAGGGAGATCCATCTCTTTTTTTCCTTTCATTCAAAACTGATTTTATTTCCTTTATTTTTTTCCCCTGCCATCATCCATGGATTTTATTCTTTGAATCCAAGAGAAAACAACCTCAATAAAAAATCAGAGGGGCCTATAGCTCATATAGATTTATTCATCTGCAGAAGCTGTGAACTGAGACCTGTTCTCAATCTCTGGTCTTATTTTCATGTGCAAAGAGTGGCTGGGAAGTAGGGTAGAGATCACCTCCTCATTGCCTATTTCTCTATAGACCAGGCAACTTTCCTTGGATTTTCTTTTTTCTGCTTTATATCTGGACTGTGTCCCTGACAAACAGCATTATGGTTTGCAACTGCCTGGGGCAAGACTGAGAAGTAGTACTCAGACCATTAGCACGGGTTTGCAAAGAAAAATAAATAAATCCTACTTTGTTGTCCTGCTATACTCACACATTAGAGGGAGCACCTTTTTGCATCCAACTTAGTCTTTGCCTGTTAACATTTATTACATAATTGCATACATGCCTGCACACACAGAATCTTTTGCTTATTTTATCCCTGACAGACCAAGTCCCAAGTGCTAGATTGCACAATAATTCAGAAAACCATTCAAACACCAGAGTGTTGCAGTAAACATCTTTTTCTTACACAGGTTTATACCTATAGGTGGCCCATTCAGCCAAGATCTTTCCCAAGAAACAATCTATGGGATCAACACAGTATTTCCCATGTATTTAGGGACCAGAAGCAAATGCAAATGAAAGACCTAGAAACAGACAGAGGCGATCCCCAAACCATGGCCAACAGAGGGAACCTTTAAAACAGAGTAGATGAAGGAAATTCTCCAAAGTTCCCAAATACCACTTAATCATGACTTCTACACCAGTGGAACCACAGAAGTCACCACAAAAAAGGATTAAACATTCCCACAAAGGGGAACCAGATGTGTAAGATCAACTTGGTGTGCACACAGAGCGAGCTTACCAAATGGCCAAGGTATCCCAATATTACTGCATTCAGTTTCCTTTTTCTCAAAGTAGACCAAGAAGGAGCAATCCTTAAAATGCAGAAAAGGAAGGTAGGCATTTTGTGAAGCAAAGGGGTCTTTGGTAGCTGCTGGGAATCCCTCAGCCACTCCCTTTACTTACAGAAGTAACTCCTCTGGCTCAACCCTAGGCACACTCTCCCATCTGTTAACTTTCCAGTAGTCAGCTCTCAAAAGCTTTGCCATACATCTTCATTCAGCATGGAAGTGCAGTTGCTTGCAGTGCCAGACATTCCCAAGAAAGCAAGAGTAGGGGGCTGCTTTCAGGTCCCCCGGTAGGGGAACAAAGTTGTAACATAATTCTCTGTCCTTGTCCCCAGTGCCAATTAAATAACAAGGATATGATTTGGAGAAAAAGAAAAAAAAAATTATTGCTTTCATATCAAAAGAGAAACAGAGGGGGCTCCTATCACAAAGGATTTGATTCTCTCCATCAGGAGGGACAAGAGCATTTTAAAGAAACTCTTCAAAGGCTACATTCCAGGTAAACCCTGACAGGGGATCCCAAGGCAAAGTGATGGTGTGTTAACATTTACTTGTTAATTTGGAAGATGTTCATTTCCCAGATTCTCTGGCAGATATCGCCTTCCTGTGGAGCACAGAAAACTCAATGTAATCTTGTCCCCCACTCCCAGGTTAGGAAGGGGGAGAGGGAGAAGTGTAAAAGGAAAACATGTCCTTTAAAAAAAAAAAAACTCAGAGCTATATTCAAAAATGAAGTGGCCCACTTTCAGAGTTAAAACCTCCTCCTCTGCATCGGGGGTACTGTGTTTGAACCTAATTCTGTCTGAGGCAGTGGGCAGACAAATTGATGAAATTTGAGTTCATAGAAAAGCATCTCTCCTGCCCCAAGATGGCTAGAACAAACCCACAAGTCATTCATTGCCTTTGAAAATGAAGCCGGGGCCATCAATATCATCTGGAAGCTAGGAGTGAACTTTCTGTAAAATGTATACCAGCATCATTGTAACCTTTTCTGTCTTTGGTTCTATCTGCACTGTACTGGTACATGCTTCTGGTGCTCTCTGAACTATTCCTAGGGATTTTTTTATGCACAAAGTATCAATATTGAGGAGAAATCTTTATGAAGAAGTCCTCAGAAATCAGGAAAATTCAGAAGTTATGGAGACATGTAAAGATGTAAAACAGTCCTCAATTTGTACCTACATGTCATCCCTTACTAGTTCTATAATCTAAAGCAAGTATTTGATCTCATCTATCTTGGATTTCCACTTCTTCAAGCAGGATTTGCAGGAATTTTAAAGAGCCTAGTAAGAACTTAGTACTTTATAGCATTATCATGAACAATCAGTAACTATGGCTATTATCATATTAAAATTATTTAGAAATGATGTGATTGTTCTGGGCTTAAACAAAACAAAAAGTGAATCTGACTGTTGCAAAGACAGTCTTGTGGAGCATGGGAGAACAAGAACTGAAATTGAAAACATTATTTTAAGCTTTAAAAATTCTAAAACCAGCTGCAGAAACCTGGAGGACTTTTCCCCAGGTGCTGGGGCTTCCCATGGTGGCATGACCATTGACACCACTGCTGCTGCTTGCAGGTCTTCTCTGGGGGTTGAGGTGTAACTGCCACAGATGCCTGGAGGTCTTTTCTCTGGTGCCACTGCTGCAGACAACTGTGCCACAGTTGCCCCTGATGCCCCTGCTGCAGGTTCCCAGAGGTCTTTTTCCAGGTTCTGCTGCTGCTCTTGATTCTGTTGCAGTCAGTGTCACCTGGAGGTCAACTGCCCTTGATGGTGTCTCAGATGCTCTGCTGCCAACTACATTGCTGCTGCTGTTAGCACTGACACAAAAGCTGTTGCTGCTTTCAGAAGGTCACCTAGAGTTCTCCTCTCTGGCTGCTGCTGTAATTGCAGCCAGAGCCACAGCTACCACTGCTGCCACAGTCCCCCCACCTGCTGCCAACACCAACAATGACTGCAACTGCTACTGATCACCTGCCTACTAAAATTGACTTATGCTACTACCACTTTCATCACTGCCCAGAGGTCCACTGACAGGGAGACTACAAGTTTGGTTGCATGTGGTCACATTCATTTTAAGATGCTGACCAGAGCCTGGGGTTAGTTTGGGGTGCCAGTGGGTTTGGTGCCATTGCCATTTTGGGGTACATCATCACTTTTCTGGGGACACTGACCAGGACCTAGAAGTCCTGGGTGCATATAGGTTTGGCTTCTAGTGGGTTCTTCTTCCTGGGAGTGTGGGTTGCTCCTGTCTAGATACAGCATCTCAGGGTTACTCATCCCTGGTTGTCATCCTCCAAACTCCAGTGGCATTGTGATCCTGGGATTGCAATGTGGCCAAACCCCGGATATCTGAGGCCCAGAGTGTTGAAATAGTAACTAGGTCTTCCAGAGCCTGTCTGGGCCAGGTCGTCTGTAGAGAATTTAGAGACAGGACTTAGAAGCTTTTGGATGCTGGCAGAGAGAGTTGTTCAATTTTCCATTGAGATTCATGTTATTATTATTTTCTTCTCTGATCTCTCGGTCCACCATATTTGCCGCAGGGTTTTTTTGTGCATCAGTTTGTAGAAGATGATAATATACACATGGTGTTTTGTAGTTCTGCTATATTTTGTATATTCTTATATTTTTAATTTTTTTTCTCAATAAATATTCTTCCTCTTGTTTGCCTGTCTTCCTAAATTCCCTTTCTACCTTTTCTCCACATTACAACCAATCTATGTTAGTTCCTCTCTTTGTGTATTTTTTGCTCCTGGCTTCTCTCTTTCTCCCTCATGAACACCACATCCTGCTCTGTTTCTTTTATGCCTTTGTCCACTATTTGAGATTGTAAATCTGTATAGCAAATTTTCTGTTTTTATTTTGGACAGTGGTTAAACTCATCACTGTTGTTTGTAGCTACAGGGCAGTGGACACCTTGCTGGGAGATATTAGATTTGAGGCTCCATATTGTTTGCACTGTGTGTTGTTGATATCTGTCTCCTTCTTAAAGGTGGGATACTAGAAATATTTAGTGAAAATGAAGTTCTACAAGGTAGAATATGTATTGTCTTAGATCCATACAACTAGATGTAAAAACACACAAGGAACATGAAAAAACTAGGGAACAAAATTCCACAAACAAACCAAGATGTCCCAATTAGGGAACAAAATGACACAAACAACACAATAGAAGAAATGTCAAAGAAAAAGTATAGAAAGTGCATGGTTAATCTGGATCTGTGAAGTAAAGGATGGTATAAATGGTGAAATCAAAGAAGAGGAAGTGAAAGATCACTTCAATAAAGAGCTGGAGATTGTGAAAGAAAACAAGCATAAATTCTCAAACTGAAGGAATCAATAAATCAACTTATAAACTTAATGAAAAACATCACCAACAGACTAGTCCATTTGGAAGAGAGAACTTCAGACAATGAAGATAAAATATTTAATATTGAAAATAAAGTTGACCATGCAGAGATGGTAAGAATCCATGAACAGAACTTCCAGGAATTATGGGACAAATGAAGGAGAACAAATTTAAGAGTTATTGGGATAGAAGAAGGAGCAGAGATACAAACAAAAGGAATGCACAATCTTTTTGATGACATAATATCAGAAAATTTCCTAAACCTGAGGAAAGAAATGGAAAATCAAATATAGGAGGCTTACAGGACCCAAAATATACAAAACTAGAGCAGACCCATACCAAAACATGTTGAAATGAAAATGACTAAACTACAAAATAAGGATGAGATATTAAAGACTGTTTGAGAAAAAAGTAAATTATGTATAAACCAATTCAGATCTCAACTTATTTCTCAATCCAGAGCCTCAAAACTATGAGGTCATAGAACAACAAATTTAAAGCTCTGAAATAAAATGGATGCCAACCAAGAATTTTATATTCAACAAAATTAACTTTCAGATTAAAGATGAAATAAAAATCTTTTTAGATAAACAAAAGTTTAAAAAATAAGAATTAGAAATTCTGTACTACAGAATATTGTCAGCAAAATATCCCATGAGGATGAAGTAAAAAATAAAAGTAGAAACCAGCAAAGGGAGGAACTACACTAAAGGAATAGTCAAAAGAAAAAGTAAATCAATTTAAAAGCCAGAAATAAACCAAAATGACTGAGAATGCAAGTCATATCTCAGTAATAACCTTGAATATCAATGGCAAAAATATCAATCAAAAACATGGACAGGTTTGGTTAAAACACTAGACCCAACAATATGCTATCTCCAAGAGACTCACCTAGTAGGCAAAGACATCCATGGACTGAAGGGAAAAGGATAAAAAATAAATAAAACATACCATTCATATGGATTGCATAAGCAAGCAGGATTTTCCATCCTTATAGCACATAAAGTAGTCTTCAAACCCATGTTAATTAGAAGGGATAAGGAAGCTCATTTCATTCTACTGAAGGGAATTATACAGCAGCAAGACATAATTGTAAACATTTATGCTCCAAACAATGGTATGTCTATGTATGACAAAATAAATAAATAAATAAATAATAAAAAAATAAAAACCCTTCCCAATTTCAAGAACCAAGTAGACCACAACACAGTAATACTGGGTGACTTTAACACACCTCTCTCACTACCGGACAGATATTATAAACAATAAATAAATAAAGAAACCTTAGAACTAAATAAGACAATCAATAATTTAGATGTAAGTGTTAATAGAATATTTCACCCATCAATGAGTGAATACACTCTTTTTTCAGCAGCACATTGATCCTGTTTTGAAACATCATATTTTATGCCACAGAATAACTCTTAATAAGTACAAAAATTAGAGATAATACTATGTATTCTATCAGATCATAAT
The DNA here is from genome assembly GCF_902686445.1 of Sciurus carolinensis. NCBI lineage: Eukaryota > Metazoa > Chordata > Mammalia > Rodentia > Sciuridae > Sciurus > Sciurus carolinensis. Next base: position 91,525 of record NW_025920198.1, on the reverse strand, counting down.
GATCTGAAATTAGAAATCAATTATAAAATAGAAAATAGAATCATTTCTAACATATGGACACCAAATAATACACTGTTGAATGATGAATGGATAGTAGCAGAAACCAAGGATGAAATAAATAGATATTTTGAGGTACATGAGAACATTGATACAACATACTAAAATTTCTGGAACACTAAGAAGGCAGTACTAAGAGGGAAGTTTATTGCACTGAGTTATTTATTAAAAAGTGAAAAGTAGGGCTGGGAATATAGCTCAGTTGGTAGAGTGCTTGCGTTGGTAGCACGAGGCTCTGGATTCAATCCTCGGCAACACAAAAAGAAAAAAGAAAAAAAGAGAAGTCAACCAATAAATGACAACATTACATCTGAAAGCTCTAAGGAAAAGAACAACAAATCAATATCAAAATGAGTAGAAGATAGAAAATAATTAAAATCAGAGCTCAAATCAATAAAATTGAAACAAAAGAAATATTTGAAAAAAATTGACAAAGCAAAAGAACTCATTCTTCAAAAAAACAATAAAATTGATTTAACACATGCCACACTACATAGACTAAAAAGAGGAAATTCAAATTACTAAAATATGTGATGAAATGTAAAATATCAAAATGGACAAAACTGAAATACACAAGATAATTTGAAATTATTTTGAAAATTTATAATCCAATAAAATAGAAAATATTGAAGACATTGACAAATTTCTAGAGAAAAATGACCTACTTATACTGAATCAGGAGGTCATACATGATTTCAACAAAGCAATTTTAAATAATGAAATCAAAAACACCATTAAAAGCCCACCAATTTAGAGAAGTCCAAGACCAGACATATTCTCATTCGTGTCCTACAAGATCTTTAAACACCAATACTCCTCAAATTATTCCATGAAATAGAAAAAGAAAAACCCTTCCAAGCTTTTTCTTTTCTTTTCTTTATTGCAGTGCTGGGGATTGAACCCAGGGTTTCATGCTTGCAACGCAAGAACTATTCCAACTGACCTATCTCCCCAATCCCCAAGCTTTTTCTGTGAGACTACTATCACCCTGATACCACAATAAGACAAAGTCACATTAAAGAAAAAACTCCAGAAAAATATCCCTGATGAACACAGATGCAAAAATTCTCAATAAAATCTGGCAACTCTCATACAAAAACATATTATAAGAATGGTGCGGATCCAAGATGGCGGACTAGAGGGTGACTGCATCTCCAGTTGCTCCAGAACCCAGAAGTCAAGAAGGGGAGGCATTGAGAGACTCAGACTAAAATAAAGCCATGGAGGCAGCCACAAGTCCCTGAGCCAATGGAGAGCTTTGATTCTCAAGCAGTCTCTGGGATCAGGGCAGGCCAGTCAGAGACTTATCCAGGTGGCCCTGCCCACTCCAGCCGCAGGCTCTTTCCACGGGGCGATTCAAGATGGCGGCCTAGAAGGTGACTGCATCTCCAGTCACTCCAGAACACAAGAATCAAGAAGGGGAGGCATTGAGAGACCTGGACTAAAATAGAGTCACAGGGTGAGTCTCCCCCACTGGGCGAAGCTTGGCCTGGGTGGCAGGCACAGATAGGGGTGGCTTATCAGAGCAGGGCAGGGCAGATAGAGTCTTCCCCAGGTAGCTTTCCACACTCCGGCGGTGGGCTCCTCCAACACGGCCAACATACAGTGCAGGACCCCCAGTTAGGGCTTTTCTGCAGAGTCGGCTCCAAGCCCTGGAACCAGTAGGGGACAAGGGGCAGCTTTCTTCGGAAGCACTGCATTATCAAGTTCCTCTAAGACTTCAGGCTACTGAAGGCTGAGAGGTGATACACTGGAAATCTACCGGGACACTCTAAGCCAATAAAGGAAATCTGCAATATCTCAGGTCCCACTGACATCTGACCAATATGAGAAAACAAGGGAAGAAAATGTCCCAAACAAACCTAGATACTACATCAATAAAAGCCAATGACAGCACAGTAGAAGAAATGTCAGAAAGAGAGTTCAGAATGTAAATAATAAAAAAATCAGGGAAGCTAATGAGGAGATGAAAGAGCAAATGCAGGCATTGAAGGAGGAGATGAAAGAGCAAATGCAGGCATTAAATGATCGCACCAATCAACAGTTAAAAGACCAAATACGGGAAGCAAGAGATCATTTCAATAAAGAGTTAGAGATACTGAAAAAAAAAAAACAAACTGAAATCCTTGAAATGAAGGAAACAATAAACCAAGTTAAAAACTCCATAGAAAGCATAACCAATAGGATAGAACACCTGGAAGACAGAACAGCAGACACTGAAGACATAATATTTAATCTTGAAAACAAAGTTGGCCAAACAGAGAACATGGTAAGAAATCATGAACAGAATCTACAAGAATTATGGGATATCCTGAAAAGGCCAAATTTAAGAATTATTGGGATTGAAGAAGGCTTAGAGAAACAAACCAAAGGAATGAACAATGTATTCAATGAAATAATATCAGAAAATTTACCAAATCTGAAGAATGAAATGGAAAACCAAGTACAAGAGTCTTATAGAACTCCAAACATAAAAAATTACAACAGACCCACACCAAGGCACATTATTATGAAAATACCTAACATACAAAATAAGGACAGAATTTTAAAGGCTGTGAGAGAAAAGAATCAAATTACATTCAGAGGGAAACCAATAAGAATATCAGCAGATTTTTCAATCCAGACCCTAAAAGCTAGAAGGGCCTGGAACAACATTTACCAAGCCCTGAAAGAAAATGGATGCCAACCAAGAATTTTATACCCAGTAAATTTAGTTTCAGATTTGACGACGAAATAAGATCCTTTCATGAGAAACAAAAGCAAAAGGAATTTACAAAAAGAAAGCCAGCATTACAGAAAATTCTCAGCAAAATACTCCATGAGGAAGAGATGAAAAACAATGATTCAAATCAGCAACAGGAGGCGCTAGCCTAAAGGAATAGCCAAATAAAGGAGAAACCAAATCATGTCAAAAAACAAAAATGAGTCAAATGACTAGGAATACAAATCATATCACAATAATAACCCTGAATGTTAATGGCCTGAACTCATCAATCAAAAGACACAGACTGGCAGATTGGATTAAAAAGAAAAATCCAACAATTGCTGCCTGCAAGAGACTCATCGCATAGAAAGAGATACCCATAGAGTAAAGGTGAAAGGATGGGGAAAAACATACCATGCACACGGACACAGCAAAAAAGCTGGAGTATCCATCCTCATTTCAGATAATGTGGACTTCAAGCCAAAACTAGTCAGAAGGGATAAAGAAGGACATTACATGCTGCTTAAGGGAAGCATAAATCAGCAAGACATAACAATCATAAGTATCTATGCCCAAAACATTGGCTCATACACGTACGTCAAACAAATCCTTCTCAATTCCAGAAATCAAATAGACCAAAACACCATAATACTAGTCGATTTTAACACACCTCTCTCACCACTGGATAGATCTTCCAAACAAAAATTGAATAAGGAAACCATATATCTCATTAACACAATCAACAATTTAGACTTAACCGACATATATAGAATATACCATCCAACAAAGAACAAATACACTTTCTTCTCAGCAGAACATGGATCCTTCTCTAAAATAGACCATATTTTATGCCACAGAGCTACTGATAGCAAATACAAGAAGATAGAGATACTACTTGTATTCAATCAGATCATAATGGATTGAAATTAGAAATAAATGACAGAATAAAAAAACAGAAACTTCTCCAATACCTGGAGTTTAAATAATACACTATTATATGATGAATGGATAACAGAGGACATCAGAAGGGAAATAAAAAAATTCTTAGAAGTAAATGAGAACAAAGACACATCATATCAAAAATCTCTGGGAGAGTATGAAAGCAGTACTTATAGGAAGATTTATTTCATGGGACACATTCAACAAACGAAGTAGAAATCAACAAATAAACGACTTAACACTACAGCTCAAAGCCCTAGAAAAAGAAGAACAGACAACACCAAAAGTAGAAGAAGACAGGAAATAGTTAAAATCAGAGCCGAAATCAACAAAATTGAAACAAAGGAAACAATTGAAAAAATTAACAAAATAAATAGTTGGTTCTTTGAAAAAATAAATAAAATTGATAAACCCTTAGCCACACTAACAAAGAGAAAGAGGGAGAAAACTCAAATTACTAAAATTCAGAATGAATAAGGAAATAACACAACAGACACAAGTGAAATACAAAACATAAATGGAAGCTACATTGAAAATCTATACTCCAACAAAACAGAAAGCCTCGAACATCAACAAGGTTCTAGAGACATATGAATTACCTAAACTGAACGAGGAGGACATACACAACTTAAATAAATCAATGTCAAGCTATGAAAAGAAGAGGTCATCAAAAGCCTACCATCAAAGAAAAGTCCAGGACCAGATGGGTTCTCAGTCGAGTTCTACAAAACTATTAAAGAAGAGCTCATTCCAATACTCCTCAAAGTATTCCATGAAATAGAAGAGGAGGGAACCCTCCCAAACTCGTTCTATGAATCCAATATTACCCTGAGACCTAAACCAGACAGAGACACATAGAGGAAAGAAAATTTCAGACCAAAATCCTTAATGAACATCGACGCAAAAATTCTCAACAAAATTTTAGCAAATCGCATACAAATATATATTAAAAAGATAGTGCGCCATGATCAAGTGGGTTTTATCCCAGGGATGCAAGGTTGGTTCAACATTCAGAAATCAATAAATGTCATTCACCATATCAACAGACTTAAAGTTAAGAAAAACATGATTATTTCAATAGATGCAGAAAAAGCATTTGATAAAATACAGCATCCCTTCATGCTCAAAACACTAGAAAAAATTGGGGTAGTGGGAACATTCCTTAACATTATAAAGGCCATCTACACTAAGCCCATGGCTAATATCATTCTAAATGGTGAAAAACTGAAAGCGTTTCCCCTAAAAACTGGAACAAGGTAGGGATGCTCTCTTTCACCACTTCTATTCAACATCATCCATGAAACTCTAGCCAGAGCAATTAGACAAACCAAAGAAATTAAAGGGATACGAATTGGAAAAGAACTCAAACTATCCCTGTTCGCTGATGACATGATTATATATTTAGAGGAACCTAGAAATTCCACCAGAAAACTTTTAGAACTCGTAAGTGAGTTCAGTAAAGGAGCAGGTTACAAGATCAATGCTCATAAATCCAATGCATTTTTATACATAAGTGATGAATCTTCAGAAAGAGAAATTAACAAAAATACCCCATACACAATAGCATCAAAAAATAAAATAAAATACTTGGGAATCAATCTCACAAAGAGGTGAAAGACCTCTACAATGAGAACTACAGAACACTAAGGAAAGAAATTAAAGAAAACTTTAGAAAATGGAAAGATCTCCCATAATCCTGGATAGGCAGAATTAATACTGTCAAAATGGCCATACTACCTAAAGTGCTATACAGATTGAATGCAATTCCAATTAAAATCCCAATGATGTACCTTGCAGAAACAGAGCAAGCAATTATGAAATTTATCTGGAAGAATAAAAAACCCAGAATAGCTAAAGGAATCCTCAGTAGCAAGAGCGAAGCAGGGGGTATCGCAATACCAGATCTTCAACTCTACTACAAAGCAATAGTAACAAAAATGGCATAGTATTGGAACCAAAATAGACAGGTAGATCAATGGTACAGAATAGAGGACATGGACACAAACCCAAATAAATAAAATTTTCTCATACTAGACAAAGGGTTCAAAAATATGCAATGGAGAAAAGATAACCTCTTCAACAAATGGTGCTGGGAATACTGGAAAACCATATGCAACAGAATGAAATTAAACCCCTATCTCTCTCCCTACAGAAAACTCAATTCAAAATGGATCAAGGATCTTGGAAACAGACCAGAGACCCTGCATCTTATAGAAGAAAAAGTAGGTCCAAATCTTCAACTTGTTCGCTTAGGATCAGAGTTCCTTAACAGGACTCCCATAGCACAAGAAATAAAAGCAAGAATCAACAACTGGGATAGATTCAAACTAAAAAGCTTTCTCTCAGCAAAGAAAACTATCAGCAATGTGAAGAGAGAGCCTACAGAGTGTGAGAAAATCTTTGCCACTCATACTTCATATAGAGCACTAATTTCCAGAATATATAAAGAACCCAAAAATCACTACACCAAGAATACAGATATTCCAATCAGCAAATGGTCTAAGGAAATGAAGAGACACTTCACAGAAGAATATGTACAAGTAATAAACAGATATATGAAAAAATGTTCAACATCTCTCGTAATAAGGGAAATGCAAATCAAAACTACCCTAAGATTTCATCTCACCCCAATTAGAATGGCGATTATCAAGAACACAAGCAACAATAGGTGTTGGCGAGGATGTGGTGAAAAAGGAACACTCATACATTGCTGGTGGGGCTGCAAATTATTGCAGCCACTCTGGAAAGCAGTATGGAGATTCCTCAGAAAGCTTGGAATGGAACTACCATTTGACCCAGCTATCCCACTCCTTGGCCTATACCCAAAGGACTTAAAATCAGCATACTACAGAGATACAGCCACATCAATGTTCATTGCTGCTCAATTCACGATAGCCAGATTGTGGAACCAACCTAGATGCCCTTCAGTTGATGAATGGATAAAGAAACTGTGGCATATATATACAATGGAATATTAGTCTGCAATGAAGAATGATAAAATTATGGCATTTGCAGGCAAATCGATAAAATTGGAGAATATCATGCTAAGTGAGATAAGTCAATCTCAATAAACTGAAGGACGAATGATCTCGCTGATAAGTGGTTGTGGACATATAATGGGGGGTGGGAGGGGTTCGCATTAGGGTTAGGGTTAGGTTTAAGGTTAGGAATAAGAAGTGTTGTAAGAATGAAGTAAAGAAGGACTGTATAGGGGGAAAAGAGGGGTGGGAGGGGTGGGGGGAAGGGAAAAATTAATGAATCAAACATCATTGCCCTATGTAAATGTATGATTACACAAATTGACTCCATGTACAAATAGAGAAACAACATTTATCTCATTTGTATACAATAATTAAAAATAAATAAATAAATAAATAAATAAAAAATGGTGCCCTACAATCAAGTCCAGTTCATCCAAGGAATGCAGGGTTGGTTAAACATACAGAAATCAATAAACATAATTCATCATATCAATAGACTTAAAAACAGGAATCACATAATCATTTCAATAGATCCAGAAATAACATTTGACAATACAACACCGCTATATGTTCAAAACAGTATAAAAACTAGGGATAGTAGGAACATACCTCTATATCATAAAAGCCATGTGTGCTAAACCCAAGGATAAGATAATTGTAAACAGAGAAAAATTGAAAGCATTCCCTCTAAAACCTGGAAAAATATAAGCATGACCTCCTTCTCCACATACTCAACATTGTCCTTGAAATTCTAGCCAGAACAATTAGACAGAAGAATGAAATTAAAGAAATATAAATAGATAAAGACAAAAATAATCACTGTTTGCCAATGACATCGTTCTATATTTTAAAGATCCAAAAAAATTCTATGAAAGAACTTCTATAATAAATACATTCATCAAAACAGCAGGATATAAAATCAATGCCCATAAATCAAACACCTTGCTACATATCAGTAATTAATCCATTGACAGAGAAATAAAGAACACTACCACATTCTCAATCACCTAAAAAATACATGGAAATCAATATAACAAGAGGTGAATATCCTCTAACAATGAAAACTACAGAACACTAAAGAAAGAAAGCAAAAAAGAACTTTGAAGATGGAAAGACCTCCCATGTTCCTGGATAGGCAGAATTAATATTGTCAAAATGGCAATACAACCAAAAGCATTATACAAATTTCATGCAATTCCTACTAAAAATCCCCAATGATGTTCTTTACAGAACTAGAAAAAATGATTATGAAGTTATCCGGAAAAATAAGAGACCCAGAATAGCCAAATCAATCCTTAGCAAGAAAAGTGAAGCAGGGAGCATCACAATACCAGATCTCAAACTATACTACAGAGCCATAGTATTTAAAAAGACATGGTATTGTCACCACAACAGGCATATAGACCAATGGTACAGAACAGAAAACACAGAGACAAACCCACAGAAAAATAGGTAGCACATGTTAGGTAAAGGCACTAAAAATATTCACTGAGTAAAGATACCTCATTCAACAAATGGTGCTGGTAAAACTGGAAAGCCACATGTAACAAAATAAAATTAAACCCTCATCTCTCACCCTGCATTAAACTAAACTCACTGTGGATCAAACATTTTGGTGCTGCAACAGAGACCCTGGGACTACTAGAAGAAAAAGTAGATCCAAGTCTTCACCATGTCAGTCAAGGATCTGATTTCTTTAACAAGACCCCTAAAGCACAAGAAGTTAAATCAAGAATCAATAAATGGGTTGATCTCCATCTAAATAGTTTCTTTTCAGAAAAAGTAACAATCGATAATATGTAGAGAGTGCCTACAGATTAAGAGAAAATCTTTACCACATGCACTTTGGAAAAAGCAATAATCTCTAGACTATTTAAAGAACTGAAAAACATAACACCAAAATAAACAAATAACCCTAACAGTTAATGGACTAAGGAACTGAACAGACACTTCACAGAAGATAACAATCATTCAAAATATATATGAAAAAATGTTCAATATCTCTAGCAATTAGAAAAATGCAAATAAAAATTACTCTAAGATTGTATCTCACTCCAATCACATTGGCAATTATCAATAATTCAAGCAACAATAAATGTCGTCGAGGATATGGGGAAAAAGGCACACTCATCCACTGATGGTGGTAATGCAAATTGGTGCAACCAATATGAAAAGCATTATGGAGATTCATCAGAAAACTTGGAATGTAATGACCATTTGACCCATCAATTCCACTCTGTTTATACCCAAAAGACTTACAGTGCCACAACCATACCAATGTTTATAGCAGGGAGCATCACAATACCAATTCACAACAGTTAAAATATGGAAACAATCTATATGCCATTCAACAGATGAATGGATAAAGAAAATATGGTATACAGAGAGCATGCCATGGGATATTACCCAGCTTTAATGAAGAATAAATTCTGGAATTTGCTGGTGAATAGATGGAGTAAGTGAAATAAACTAAACCCCAAAAAAACCAAAGTCCAAATGTTTTCTCTGTTACGTGCATGCTAATTCACAATAAATGGGAGGGAGCAAAAGGGAAGAATAAAATCACTTTCTATTAGTTAGAGGGGAGCAAAAGTAGGGGGATTTTTATTTGGGTGGAATGATAGTAGAGTGAAACAATCATTATTACCTCATTTACAAATATGACTGAACAAATAATGTGATACTACAATATGTATAATAAGAAAAATGAGAGGCTACACTTAATTTGTGTGTGATATTTCAAAATGTGTAAATGAATTCTGTCATGTATAACTAATAAAATAAAAAAGTATCTGGTTTATTGCAAAAAATGTTAATTAATTAATAAAATAGAATGTTAAAAATTATACTCCTGGGGGCTGGGGATACAGCTCAGTTTGTAGAGTGCTTGCCGTGCAAGCACAAGTCCCTGGGTTCAAATCCCCAGCACCACAAAAAAAAAAAAAAAAAAGAAATTATACTTCTGGAAAAAAAGTTAGTTCCTCTATATGTCTCCAGTTTTATCTCCACAACTGGTTTTATACCTTCTTTTCTGCCCCTGACAAAGGATTGCTTGTATTTCCTCTGTGCATTGTTTTTTTCTCTGCTTGAAATGCTAGCTCCACTTCTCATCTACCTCTTCAAGCTTTTTAAACTGGTATTATATATTTTTATATTTTATATATATTTTTTTCTCCAGGAATCATTCAGTGACTTTCAGTCTTTCTTTGACTGGTACTCCTCATGGAGTTGGGGTGTTTGCTTTTAGTTCACTACCAGATTGCTTACTAGAAGCACTGATCATGTTCTGCTTAACAGTTTTACTTTCATCAAGTGCCTTACCTTCTGAAATGTCGTAGGTATGCTGTTAGATATTTATTGTATTATAAAACTACATTAGGGACAGATCCCATGGGGTATTTGGATGTTCATTTCATGATTATAGGGAAGCTACTACAAGTTTAAGAGTAGAGGAATCATATTATTTGAATTGTCATTTAAAAGAATAGCTGTGTTCAAAAATAAAGTTTTGTAAAGGAAAGAAGTTAAGCTTGGGTTTGAAAAGGTTTTATTGTTTTTATTTTTTTCTTTTACTTGAACATTTTTAATTAAGCAATTGAAAATGCATTTGTGGGTGGATTAGTAGTCTGAAAATTAGATGAGAAAGTGTGCTGATGATAGAGATTTGGAAATCACCAGTTTATGAATGGTGATGTGGAAAAGTTTATTTTATGAGAAATTGGAATGAGTCAAGCAGAGGAATGAGGAAAATTCCTATAGCATGCCAACATGAAAAAAGTGGGGAGGAACAATCAGGAGTAGGAGGAGAAGCAGATGTTCTTTTACTGAACCATACAGAAAAGACATTGCATATGGAGGCATATTCTATTTGAAAGCATTTATTCTGTGGAGCATATGTGCCCCTTAAGGGAGATTGGAATGTTCCACATTCTACTTTGTTCAACATGGCAGTCAGTGTGTCTGTTGTGTCTCTCACAATGACTAGTGTGACTTTGGACCAAGATTTTAAAATTTAACTGATTTTTGTTAATTTAAATTTATATTTAAGCTATATTTATGGCCAGTTGAATTGCACAGTTTTGGAGTTACCACCATATGTGAGGTTGTGATTTAGAATTTGGAAAGTCACCATTTTTAGAGGGAAATGGTTGTGAAATTTTAGTGGATACTGAAGTGAATGAAATTCAACAGTTTAGAAAAGTGAGAATTGGCTAAAAACCCTGAAAAGGTTGTCTTTCAATAAAAAAAGTCAGATTATATTGTAAAGGGTAAGATGAAGGGCCAAAATACTGAGGGTTGAGAATGTAGCAGGGTGTTGAAACAATTAATTCAGTTTGTCCCTTGGAAAGTCTCACATGGCAGGAGGATTTGGGTTGAACTCTGAATGTGATTGGGGCTATAAATTTCTTACATTAGGTTTAGGGTTAGCATGTTTTTACTTACTTCAAGGTAGGAGAGGTTTGGAGGAGCTGCAATAATAGTTGGAGTACTCACATTCCTGTGGTTTATGTGAGCTGAAGGACACTGGGCAGTTTTTACCTGTTAGTATCTATGATCTTCATCTGGAAACAGAGATTGGGAGTAAGAATCAGTAGGCTGTGATTTACTTTCCTCACTATGAATGGAAATTAAAAAATATTTATTACTTCACATAGTTTTGGTTATAAAGCTTTAATATGCTTTATGTTCTTTAAAACTCAAGTAAGAAATTGACTGCATGCTTATGTGGTGGCTGTGGATTTATACAGCACCTCCAACTTTTGCTCAGTTTTCCCATGATCCTAAAACCTCTCTAAAAGTAGCCTATTAGAAAAACTGGAAAGTGATACATAAGCTTTAATTATAGGAGGTGGTGTGGTTTATTTGAGTGTCTCAGACTTGGAGGGACAGAAATTTGACTTTTTTAGTCTCATATCTAGCTGCAGACTACTAACTACCTCTTTCTGTTATGGGCAAATTAAGATCCCTTTCTAAATTAAATGCAAGCAGAAGTCCTTTGTGTACTGTTGGGCTCTCTATATTGATATTTTCCTAGTTGAGGTTTGACTGTGTTTAAAGGTTGAGGCTACATTTTTGAAGTAGTTGTATCTTCTTATAATGATTTTTTATAATGAGCTAAATATTTATTCTTGATTATGAGACCATATCATATTTAAAATCAATTTTCTTAGGAGAGGTTTTCAATCCTGATGATGGCAGAATGGGGCTAATTGAAAGCAAGGTAGGAACTTGTGATGAGTGGCTATATAAATTAGAAAACTCATTGGGTTCCCCAAATTTTATTTTCTGCTTCCTCTCAGAAGGTATAGCTCTAGGGACTTTGAAATATTAACTTACCATTAATCACTCAAAAGCACTGGCATATATGTTTTTATAAGAAAAGAGCAAGTAACTGGTGTATTTATAGAAAAGAGTTGTTTAGTAATAAATACGTTGAAAAGAAATTTTTTAAGTCATCTTGATAAACTTCAGGTAAATTTTAATATAAGGTTATAAAGGTGGGGGCAGGGAGAAATTTAATATAATGCTTTGTTTTCTTACTTTTACACAAATTCACAATGACATTTGGGGACTTTAAAGAAAAAGGGCATGATGATGGATAGCTGTGAACCAGTTTGCTTTACTGAGAGAAGGCTATAGACTGCACCTCTGATTTTGTCTGCTCCCTTGTAAATGAATAATTTTGCTGGTAACTTGAGAGAACTAGAAAAAGTCTATAGGTGACTAATCACAAAATATACCACTCCTTTTAACAAACCAATTCAGAAATGTATGTCCTATTGGCAGATCATATATATTTTTATATGAGGGATAGTGCTTTTCATTTCTAATTTTCTTTCTCTTACTTTTTAGTTTATAAAAGAGTTCACCAAACACTAAGAAACTCAGGCTGAACTGCAGAAAAAAAGGCAAAGATAAATGAGCTTCAAGTATAGTTACAAGCTTTTAAATCTCACATATAATGCCATCCTGGGTGGTTTTGGTATGGAAACCAGACCAGGAGGACAAAATAATGTTATATCTTCATAGCATCAAAATATTTGAATTGGAATTTCAGTTATATGTTTTCATAGTATTGTTTGTATGCATTTCTGTTCTTTCTTTTCCTTTTAAATTGTTTTTTTTAATTGTTTTTCTACTCATAGTTTTAGGAATATGTAACTTTTAGAAATTACCTGGCTTCCTTGTGCATTATTTTGTTTTGTTTCTAATGTCACATACTCCCTAAGTAATGTTTTGTAACTAAGTATAAAAGTTAAGAAATTATTTTGCTCTTAGATTTGTAATTCATCACTGATCTTCACCCTATCACAGGAAATAATTGCTCAAGATATTTATTTTTCAACACCTTCAACCTATGGTAATCTTTCAGTTAATGATAATCTCTAGCTCAATGAGACATTTCTGATAATGACTCAATTTCCAAAAATAAACACATTTAAAACATGATAAGAAAGAAAATCTGGATTATAAAGCAAAGAGTTCACATACATGCTTTACATTTAAAACATGAGATAGGAAGACACACATTATTTGCATGTTTTGTATGGATGAAAGTAAAGGGACAGAATATTCAGAGTTAACTGTCTTCATATAAGTGTACATAGAATATGATGAGCAACTAAGTGTAGTTTAACTATTGTTTTAAATCCTGCTTTATGGTTATGTTGAAAAAGTCTCAGTATTCTTTTTTTTTATATTATTGGACTTTTTTTCTTTTAAATTCTTTTGTGTGTGTGTGTGTATCCTTTTTTTATATTCTTTTTTTAATTGTATACAAATGGGATACATGTTGTTTCTCTATTTGTACATAGAGTCAAGGAATACCATTTGTACAATCATATGTTTACATAGGGCAATGGTGTTTATTAAGTTTTTTCCTTCCCCCCACCCCTCCCACCACTCTTTTCCCTCTATACAGTCCTTCTTTACTTCATTCTTACTGCTCTCCTTATACCTAACCCTAAACCTAACCTTAAACCTAATGCTAACCCCTTCCACCCCCCATTATATGTCCTCATCCGCTTATCAGCGAGATCATTTGTCCTTTAGTTTTTTGAGATTGGCTTATCTCACTTAGCATGATATTCTCCAATTTCGTCCATTTGCCTACAAATGCCATAATTTTACCATTCTTCATTGCGGACTAATATTCCATTGTATATATATGCCACAGTTTCTTTATCCATTCATCAACTGAAGGGCATCTAGGTTGATTCCACAATCTGGCTATGGTGAATTGAGCAGCAATGAACATTGATGTGGCTGTATCTCTGTAGTATGCTGATTTTAAGTCCTTTGGGTATAGGCCAAGGAGTGGGATAGCTGGGTCAAATGGTGTTTCCATTTCAAGCTTTCTGAGGAATCTCCACACTGCTTTCCAGAGTGGCTGCACTAATTTGCAACCACACCAGCAATGTATGAGTGTTCCTTTTTCACCACATCCTCGCCAACACCTATTGTTGCTTGTATTCTTGATAATCGCCATTCTAATTGGGGTGAGATGAAATCTTAGGGTAGTTTTGATTTGCATTTCCCTTATTACTAGGGATGTTGAGCATTTTTTCATATATCTGTTGATTACTTGTACATCTTCTTCTGTGAAGTGTCTGTTCATTTCCTTAGCCCATTTGTTGATTGGATTATTTGTATTCTTCGTGTAGAGTTTTTTGTGTTCTTTATAGATTCTGGAAATTAGCACTCTATCTGAGGTATGGTTGGCAAAGATATTCTCCCACTCTGTAGGCTCTCTCTTCGCATTTCTGATAGTTTCCTTTGCTGAGAGAAAGCTTTTTAGTTTGAATCTATCCCAGTTGTTGATTCTTGCTTTTATTTCTTGTGCTATGGGAGTCCTGTTAAGGAAGTCTGATCCTAAGCGAACAAGTTGAAGATTTGGACCTACTTTTTCTTCTATAAGATGCAGGGTCTCTGGTCTGATTCCGAGGTCCTTGATCTATTTTGAGTTGAGTTTTGTGTAGGGTGAGAGATAAGGGTTTAACTTCATTCTATTGCGTATGGTTTTCCAATTTTCCCAGCACCATTTGTTGAAGAGGTTATCTTTTCTCCATTGCATATTTTTGGAAACTTTGTCTAGTATGAGAAAATTTTATTTATTTGGGTTTGTGTCCATGTCCTCTATTCTGTACCATTGATCTACCTGTCTATTTTGGTACCAATACCATGCCGTTTTTGTTACTATTGCTTTGTAATACAGTTGAAGATCTGGTATTGCAATACCCACTGCTTCGCTCTTGCTACTGAGGATTGCTTTAGCTATTCTAGGTTTTTTATTCTTCCAGATGAATTTCATAATTGCTTGCTCTATTTCTGCAAGGTACATCATTGGGATTTTAATTGGAATTGCATTGAATCTGTATAGCACTTTAGGTAGTATAGCCATTTTGACAATATTAACTCTGCCTATCCAGGAACATGGGAGATCTTTCCATCTTCTAAGGTGTTCTTTAATTTCTTTCTTTAGTGTTCTGTAGTTCTCATTGTAGAGGTCTTCCACCTCTTTTGTGACATTGATTCCCAAGTATTTAATTTTTTTCAATGCTATTGTGAACGGGGTAGTTTTCCTAATTTCTCTTTCTGAAGATTCATCACTTATGTATAAAAATGCATTGGATTTATGAGCATTGATCTTGTAACCTGCTACTTTACTGAATTCACTTATGAGTTCTAAAAGTTTTCTGTTGGAATTTCCATGTTCCTCTAAATATATAATCATGTCATCAGTGAACAGGGATAGTTTGAGTTCTTCTTTTCCTATTCGTATCCATTTAATTTCTTTGGTTTGTCTGATTGCTCTGGCTAGAGTCTCAAGGACGATGTTGAATAGAAGTGGTGAAAGAGGGCATCCCTACCTTGTTCCAGTTTTTAGGGGAAACGCTTTCAGTTTTTCACCATTTAGAATGATATTAGCCATGGGCTTAGTGTAGATGGCCTTTATAATGTTAAGGAATGTTCCCACTACCCCAATTTTTTCTAGTGTTTTGAGCATGAAGGGATGCTGTATTTTATTGAATGCTTTTTCTGCATCTATTGAAATAATCATGTGATTCTTAACTTTAAGACTGTTGATATGGTGAATGACATTTATTGATTTCCGAATGTTGAACCAACCTTGCATCCCTGGGATAAAACCCACTTGATCGTGGTGCACTATCTTTTTAATATATATTTGTATGCAATTTGCTAAAATTTTGTTGAGAATTTTTGTGTCGATGTTCATTAAGGATTTTGGTCTGAAATTTTCTTTCCTGTATGTGTCTCTGTCTGGTTTAGGTATCAGGGTGATATTGGCTTCATAGAACAAGTTTGGGAGGGTTTCCTTCTCTTCTATTTCATGGAATAGTTTGAGGAGTATTGGAATGAGCTCTTCTTTAAAGTTTTTTTAGAACTCGGCTGAGAACCCATCTGGTCCTGGAGTTTTCTTTGTTGGTAGCCTTTTGATGACCTCTTCTATTTCATTGCTTGAAATTGGTTTATTTAAGTTGTGTATGTCCTCCCCGTTCAGTTTAGGTAATTCATATGTCTCTAGAAATTTGTTGATGTCTTCGAGGTTTTCTGTTTTGTTGGAGTATAGATTTTCGAAATAGCTTCTAATTATGTTTTGTATTTCACTCGTGTCTGTTGTGATGTTTCTTTGTTCATTCCAAATTTTAGTAATTTGAGTTTTCTCCCTCTTTCTCTTTGTTAATGTGGCTAAGGGTTTATCAATTTTATTTATGTTTTCAAAGAACCAACTACTTATTTTGTTAATTTTTCAAATTGTTTCTTTTGTTTCGATTTTGTTGATTTTGCCTCTGATCTTAACTATTTCCTGTCTTCTTCTACTTTTGGTATTGGTCTGCTCTTCTTTTTCTAGCGCTTTGAGCTGTAGTGTTATGTCATTTATTGGTTGATTTCTACTTCTTTTTTTGAATGCGTCCCATGAAATAAATCTTCCTCTAAGTACTGCTTTCATAGTGTTCCAGAGATTTTGATATGATGTGTCTTTGTTCTCGTTTACTTCTAAGAATTTTTTTATTTCCCTCCTGATGTCTTCTGTTATCCATTCATCATATAATAGTGTATTATTTAATCTCCAGGTATTGGAGAAATTTCTGTTTTTTATTCTGTCATTTATTTCTAATTTCAATCCATTATGATCTGATAGAATACAAGGTAGTATCTCTATCTTCTTGTATTTGCTTACAGGAGCTTTGTGGCATAAAATTTGGTCTATTTTAGAGAAGGACCCATGTGCTGCTGAGAAGAAAGTGTATTTGTTCTTTGTTGGATGGTATATTCTATAAATGTCTGTTAAGTCTAAATTGTTAATTGTGTTATTGAGATCTATAGTTTCTTTATTCAATTTTTGTTTGGACCATCTATAAAGTGGTGAGAGAGGTGTGTTAAAATCGCCTAGTATTATTGTGCTGTGGTCTATTTGATTTCTGGAATTGAGAAGGATTTTTTTGACATATGTGGATGAGCAATGTTCGGGGCATACATATTTATGATTGTTATATCTTGCTGATTTATGCTTCCCTTAAGCAGCATGTAATGTCCTTCTTTATCCCTTCTGACTAGTTTTGGTTTGAAGTCCACATTATCTGAAATGAGGATGGATACTCCAGCTTTTTTGCTGTGTCCGGGTGCATGGTTTGTTTATCCCCATCCTTTCACCTTTAGTCTATGGGTATCTCTTTCTATGAGATGAGTCTCTTGCAGGGAGCATATTGTTGGATTTTTCTTTTTAATCCAATCTGCCAATGTCTTTTGATTGATGAGTTCAGGCCATTAACATTCAGGGTTATTATTGTGATGTGATTTGTATTCCCAGTCAATTGACTCATATTTGTTTTCGACATGATTTGGTTTCTCCTTTATTTGGCTATTCCTTTAGCCTAGGGCCTCCTGTTGCTGATTTGCATTGTTGTTTTTCATCTCTTCCTCATGGAATATTTTGCTGAGAAAGTTCTGTAATGCTGGCTTTCTTTTTGTAAATTCCTTTAGCTTTTGTTTATCACGAAAGGATCTTATTTCATCGTCAAATTTGAAGGTAAGTTTTGCTGGGTATAAGATTCTTGGTTGGCATCCGTTTTCTTTCAGGGCTTGGTATATGTTGTTCCAGGCCCTTCTAGCTTTTACGGTCTGGATTGAAAAATCTGCTGATATTCTTATTGGTTTCCTTCTGAATGTATTTTGATTCTTTTCTCTCGCGGCCTTTAAAATTCTGTCTTCATTTTGTATGTTAGGTATTTTCATAATAATGTGCCTTGGTGTGGGTCTGTTGTAATTTTTTATGTTTGGAGTTCTATAAGCCTCTTGTACTTGGTTTTCCATTTCATTCTTCAGATTTGGGAAATTTTCTGATATTATTTCATTGAATAGATTGTTCATTCCTTTGTTTGTTTCTCTAAGCCTTCCTCAATCCCAATAATTCTTAAATTTGGCCTTTTCATGATATCCCAAAATTCTTGTAGATTCTGTTCATGATTTCTTACCATCTTCTCTGTTTGGCCAACTTTGTTTTCAAGATTAAATAATTTGTCTTCAATGTCTGAGGTTCTGTCTTCCAGCTGTTCTATCCTATTGGTTATGCTTTCTATGGAGTTTTTAACTTGGTTTACTGTTTCCTTCATTTCAAGGATTTCAGTTTGGTTTTTTTTCAGTATCTCTAACTCTTTATTGAAATGATCTCTTGCTTCCCGTATTTGGTCTTTTAACTGTTGATTGGTGCGATCGTTCAATGCCTGCATTTGCTCTTTCATCTCCTCCTTCAATGCCTGCATTTGCTCTTTCATCTCCTCATTAGCTTCCCTGATTGTTTTAATTACGTACATTCTGAACTCCCTTTCTGACATTTCCTCTGCTGTGCTGTCATTGGGTTTTATTGATGTAGTATCTAGGTTTGTTTGGAACATTTTCTTCCCTTGTTTTCTCATATTGGTCAGCTGTCAGTGGGACCCTGAGATATTGCAGTTTTCCGCTATTGGTTTATAGTGTCCCAGTAGATTTCCTGTGTATCACCTCCCAGCCTTCAGTAGCCTGACGTCTTGGAGGAATCTGATAATGCAGTGCATCCAAAGAAAACTGCTCCTAGCCCCCTACTGGTTCCACGGTTTGGAGCTAGCTCTGTTCGGAAAGGTTCTCACTGTGGGCCTGCACCGTGCAGCTGGCCGTGTGGAAGGAGCCCACTGCCGGAGTGTGGAAGACTACCTTGGGAAGACTCTAGCTTCCCTGCCCGGCTCCGATAAGCCACCTCTATCTGGGCCTGCCACCCAGGCCGATCTTTACCCAGTGGGCAGACTCACCCGTGGCTCTATTTCATTCCGAGTCTCTCAATGCCTCCCCTTCTTAACTCCTGGGTTCTTGAGTGACTGGGGGTGCAGTCACCTTCTAGGCCACCATCTTGGATCACCCCATGAAGAGAGCCTGTGGCCGGAGTGGGCAGAGCTGCCTGAAGAGGTCTCTGGCTGCCCTGCCCTTATCCCAGAAGCTGCTTGTGAATCGAAGCTCTCCGTTGGTTCGGGGCTTTTGGATGGTTCTATGTAGAAAGCCTCTCCCTGGGCAGTCTGCTCCGAGAAGCTAGCCTTGAAAGGCACCTCCCACCGCAGGGGTCCAGGCTACTTGGGGAAGTCTCTGGCTGCCCTATCCTGGTCCCTGAAGCTGCTTGCGTGCCGGAGTACGCTGCTCTGCACTTGCTCCGGGACTTGGAGCTTGTTCTGGTCAGAAAGGCTCTCACTAGCGGCCCGTTCCGAGAACCTGGAGAAGCTCTTCTTTTAAATTCTTAATGAATAGTTTGTTGCAAGGGCTATGTGAAGATACCTTAGGAGACAGCAATCTAATGGATTTTAACTTTTTAAAGTAAAATTGAATACTGTTTAAAGAAGAATTATTATAATTGATTTCTCTTTATTTCTACAAGGAGAAAGTATCACATTTCACAGAACTTTTTCATGTTATGAATATTACCTTTCACATTTAAAAAAAAATTTCTTTTGCTTGTAGGCAATTACTGAAATGTATATGACATTTTCCCTGGCCTTGACTAATATGAATTTAATAATTTTCTTTTTCATTTTACCAGTTGATGGATTACTTGTAAATCTAGCCTGGAAATTTTCAGTTTAAAAAACATGTATCCATTATCTTTGGCTAAATTATTTTTGCTTGATACTTTTGTATAAAATGGGAATAAATTCATGTTTTGAGG
The DNA here is from genome assembly GCF_902686445.1 of Sciurus carolinensis. NCBI lineage: Eukaryota > Metazoa > Chordata > Mammalia > Rodentia > Sciuridae > Sciurus > Sciurus carolinensis. The sequence continues at coordinate 71,634 of NW_025920198.1, read as the reverse complement.
CAAATCAAGGAATCTCCTGAGTTATGTTATATGTAATAATGATCAGTGTTTATGGTTATTGATGAAAGTCTGAAATTAAACAGACATGATATTCATTTTTTGAAAAACAACTAAAAGATTCTTTGTTTGAATATTTGTTTGTAGATCTCATTCATTCACCTTAAGACTCTTCGATCAATTTCTCTCTCTCTATTTGGATTGAATGAAGTGGTGATTTACCACTGTGTTACATCTCCAGTTTCTCTTTTTTTATACTTTTTATTTTTAGACAACTTGTCACTAAGCTGCTGAGATTGCCTTCAAACTTGTTATCCTCCAGACTTAGCCTATTGGGTTGCTGGGATTAACAGAATGTGCTACTGTATCCAGTCTGATATTTTTTTTTAAACAAAGCTTCACAAAATGTGCTCTTTTATCTGTGATTTCCTTCATTTGTTCCTTTAGTCACTTAACAAAATACCAAACACTGTTAGTCATTGGGACTATAGATCTGAGTCAGATAGTTACTGTGTTAGTGTCTGGCCTCCTGATTCATATATTCAAATGAATTTTACTTTGTCATGAACTGATCTACAGCACAGATTCAGCTGTATCTTTAAAATATTAAGGAACTAACTATAAATGCGCTATGATCTGTGTCCTCATAATTTTTCTGCATTTTTAAAAGTGCTCTGAGAAAGCATGTCAAACCAAACTATGGTGCCATTATGAACATCAGAACTTTTGATGCTGATCAGATGAAATATGCAAATATTTTTTCATATCTGAGTGCTCAAGAAACCCAGAATAAAAAGGAATGAACCACAAAGCTACAGAGACACAGATGCATACTACCTATTCTGCTGCAAGATGCAACAAACCTGATTGAAGAGAAAATGTGCTGTATGACCCACCTTTGTTGACATTCTAGAAAAGGCAAAATTATGGTCAGAAGAGGAGATGCACAGTATGAGGCTCAGGAGGGTCCTGAGTGTAGGAGCATATGTCCACATGGAGTTTGGGGTAAACACCCTCCCTGTGCTTGGTTGTGTTCAGACATTCCTTGACCAGTTCTTGTACAGACATTTGTGGAGACTTAATCTTTTAGATCTTATGGATATTAATTCATACTCCAGTTTCTTTCCCCAATTTAGGTAGGAAACAAAGAATTACAATATTTTATTCAGGACTTGGTTCACCTCAAAATTGTCCTCAATTCTGATGCTGCCATAGAGACCTAACAAGAGTTCTTATTAGAGCAAAAACCTTCTTATCATCCCAAACATTCTACAAGATATAGGGACCCCATGCTAGCTGTCACAGTCAGCAATCTACTGTTAGCATTAAAGATATACTTACCACCATTATTGCTTTCTAAATATGAGGATTTGAGGAACTCTGCACCAGGAACTGGGGTTAAACACCAAATTTGTTTGTTTGTTTTTTTATTTTATATCATGTAATCTGGAGCAATAATGAGTACATTTCTCATAAAGGTAAAATGAATTAATTGGATGGCAGAAGCTATGACCCAGATCTCTCAGTATTGAGATGAGGAATTACAGATCAATCAAAGATAATGTCAGAGTGATCCTTGGCATAATGAATCAGAATCAGGGACTGCATATCAGTATTTTATCATGTTTAACTTCATATATGCATGGATCATTCCACCTAAACACTGTTACAATTGGGTGGAGCTTGTGGATGATGACACACTTATACACATGTTTGCATTTTCAGTATTGTTTGAGAGTCAAGATGCAATGGGCATATTCAGCTGTCATAAAAGATAATATCACTCTATAGATGCTCTACTATGGGTTCCATAATAGAATTACAGTTCACAGGACAGCTAGTATATCAGTTTTGGATCCTGTAATATGGATATTACATTATGATCAATAACTTAGGGCAGATATTATATTAGCTTGAGATGCTTTATCATTAATAATATTTTTGTATAAAGAACTACAGGTTAGCTATTATATTTGTTATGGATGCTATAGCACACATCTTTCATCAATATCCAAGGTTTAAGGAAGCTATTATTTTAAGACTAAATGCTCAGATGTTGGGGACAGAAAAAAAAGATTAAATTCTGAACTATGAATAATGTACTAATATTAAAACCTCAGGAAAATTATATTAGTTGTACTTGCTATAGTATGAATGTTACATCAATAGTAAAGGGCACAGGGCGGCTATCACATCAGTTTGAGATGTTATAGTATAGATATCACATTAGTGTTTAAGGACACAGATAAATATTTATGTCACATTTAGAAGCTCAAGTATGCATATTGTGTTTGGATTAAAGTCAATATGGTAATTAATGCATCGATTGTAATAGTATCTCATGAATATCTTATTAGTTTAATGGCTACAGTGCACATATTTTATTAGCTTAAGGTTGTATATTATAAATATTATGCTGACATTAAATGCTACAGAGCATCTGTTTACTAGTTTTAGATATTATATTGAGTATTAAATAAATATTAAAATTTGCAAGGATGTTTTTATATTGGTTTTGGGGTTTATGTAAATGATGCTATATAGTAAGATTAAAGGTCACAGGATATATATTTCATTGGCTTTGGAAATCATAATATGGATGTCATATTCATATTTACAGGTACATGGATATAGTATATTAGTTTTAGATGCTAGGCTAGGAATAACACATTAGATTTAAAGATGAAAGCATATCTTCTATACTCATAGTTGATACTATAGTTAGGATACCATATTTGAGTCCTCTGAATGGTTCTTATATCCATTTTTGATGTTGTAATAGGTGAATTACATTAATATTAAAGGAAAAATAACAGCTCTTTATCAGTTTTCCATGCCCTTGTATGAATATATCAGTTATATTCTGTTACATTTGGTGGCCATAGTACAGATATTGTATTAATATTGAAGTCTACAGGGTAGATATTATATATGTTTATATTTCCACTATGAATATTGTAGGCATATTTAAGGGACAATGGAATCTACTGCATTAGTTTAACATGACACAGTAAGAAGATTTCTTTATTATTAAAGATCATATAATAGCAACTATTTTTAAAGGGCACAAGATTATCATATTCTTATTAAGTGTCCCAGGACCGACAGTTATTTTCTAGGTTTAGATTTTATAGAATGGAAAGCATATTATTGTCAATGATCAGAAGACAGCAATTATAGCAGTTTTTATGCTATAGTATAAATACAGTATTAGTATTGAAAGACCACAGGACAGTTTCTATATTAGTTTAAGATGTCACATTTTCCATATTATATAAATTTGAAAGGAATCAGGGAAACTATTAATTTTGAAGACAAAATGATTGATAATAGGTTCATATTAAAAGTCACAGGGCATCTACTATAATGGTTATAAATGCAAACTATAGATATTATGTTAATAGGAAAGGACACAGGGCATACTAAGGATATTGTGAAAATGTAGTTTCTATGGTGTGTGCATCTTCTATGACCTTAGTACCCTGTATGATAAGAGTACCTCCAACAATCTGGGTAGCATATATAGCATGATTAGGTGCCTTGGACCACACAATCATTAGCTTCATTGACATGAACAGATTCTATGACCTCTGTTGCTTCTATGACCTGTGTATCTATGGCCTGAGAATGCTCTATGACAACTTTAGATTGCATATTATAAGTAGGATCCATGACCTACATAAATCTATGACTTTTATATTTACATGAATTTTGCCATATCTATGACCAGACAGCCAATATGATATACTTCACTTTCAATGCCTGAATATTCTAAAGAACATCTATATTACTTATAACTTCAGGAATCATTATGACCTGTGTAGCCTCTATGATGTGTATATAAACTCTACAAAATTCATAGTCACTATGTCCTCAGTAGCCTTTAAGAATAAAGGAGTCCCTGTTTCCCATGAAGTTTGAATGACCCAAGTGTTTTATAACTTTTTTAGTGTCTTTGATCTGAGTATCTCCTATGACCTACCTATTATCTATGACATTAATATCTTCTAATTTCTGCATACAACCTATGACTTGTGTAGAGGTTTTGTTCTGAGTAATTTAAATAACCTTAGCATCCCCTATGATCCACATAACCTCTATGACCTGAATAGCCTCTATGAATTTATCATCCTAGAGGAACTGAGTAGCCTTTGTGACCAACCTAGCACCAATGACCTGTGTATATGCAAAGACCTGCATTGCCGGTATGACCTCATAGCATCTGTGGCATAAGAAGTCTCTATGACTTATATAACCATTATGACCTGCGTAGCCTGAATGAACTGATCAACCCTAATACTTAGTAGTCAGTAGAACCTGTGAAGCTTTATGACTAAATGTCTTATGTGAACTGCATAGCCATATGGTCTATATTATCAGCATGTCCTCTATAGACTAGATAACCCTAAGACTTGCAAAACTTTATTTCAGTAGCCACAAAGGCCTACCTACCCTCCGTGACCAAGTAGACACTATGACCTATCTAGATTCCATGGCCAGTGTAGACTTTATGGACTGTATATCCTAAATTAACTTAGTAATCCATTTGACCTGTGTAAACTATGTGATCCTAGTAGTCTCTATGACTGTTGTTATGGTTTAAATATGAGGGCTCACCCAAAATATCATGTATGAGAAAATATAAGAATATTTAGATATAAATTGATTGTGTTATGAGAGCCTTAACCCAATCTGTGTATTAATCCACATAGGGATTAGCTGAATGATAACTATACACTGGTAAGGTGTGACTGGAGAAGGTGGCTCATTAGGATATATGTTTTGTTAGCTGAGCTTAATCTCTTTTTTTGATATGATACATTGTGTCTCTTATATCCACCATACTCTTCTGCTGTGATGTTCAACCTCAATTCAAGAACTGAGGAATAAAGCCTGATGTGTGTGAACTGAGACCTCAGAAACCATAAGCCCACAAATAAACTTTTCCACCTCTAATTTTTTGTCAGATCTTTTAATCACAGCAGAAAAATAGCTGACTAAAACAACTGTGTAGCTTACATGTCCTGAATATTCTCTGCATATCTCTATGGCCTACCCATTTAGTAGTCTAAATGACCTTAGTAATCAATATAAAATCCATAGACTTGATGACCAGAGTAGCCTCTATGATCTGAGTAGCTTCTATTATCAGTTCAGTATTTATGGCCTGAATAGTCTCTATTACCTGGGTCCCCATTATGAACTGAGTAGAATTTATGACAAGAGCAGCCTAAACCTCCTATGTAGCCTCCATTACCTGAGTAACCTCTGTGGCCTGAGAAGCCTCCATGGCCTGTGCAGCCTCTTTCTTTTGCACCACCTCTATGACTGATTACCCACTTTGACCTAAGTATAATCAATGACCTGCTTAGTCTCTAGGATCTGAGTAGCCCCAATTACCTCTGTAGTGACTAATGATTGAGTACCTTCCACTGCCCACACACCCCCTGAAACATAAGTGGAACAGGTGAACTGCTTATCCTTTATGACCTGTGAAACCACTGATTTTGAGCATTCTAAACCTAAGCACAGTCTTATGGCCTGGAGAGCCTCTATCAGTTATGTAGACTCTATGACCTGCATACCCCTTATGACCTGACAAGCATCTAAACTTATGTAGCCACTGTAACCTGTGTCTGTTTTATATCATATTTAGTCAAAATAACCTTCACATCTTCTGTGACCTGCATAGCCTTAATGGCCTGAGTAGCCTAAATTATCTTAAGGTCTGCTCTTACCTCAGTAACCACTATTATCTTCACATTCTGCATGACCTGAGGAGCCTTGGTATACTGAATAATCTCTTAACTTTCATTTTGTTTATCACCTGAGTAAATGTTAAATTTGCAAGGCCTAAATGTATGTCTTTAGTAACCTAAATGATCTTAATAGCCCCTATGATCTGCTTAGACTCTATGACCTGTATATCTTCCATCAACTTAGTAGTGTATATGACTATGACCTGAGTAACTTCTCTTGATTGCATACACCCTATGACCTGAGTAGCACCTATGATCTATGTAGTCTTTATGTCATATTTTGCCTGAATCACCTGTATAGGCTCTAAGGCCTAAATAACCTCTATGAACTTTGAAGTTTTTGTAACTGACATGGTCTTTATGGTCCAGAAATAATTGTGCTGTAAGTATCCTCCAGGACCCATGTAACTTCTAAGATCAAATAGTCCCTACGACTTGCATAGCACTTGTGGACTAAAATGCCTTTTTCTCTCTCTTTGTTTTTCTTACCTCTATGAATAGAGTAGACAGTATGAACTGAGTGGCCTCTATGACCAATATAACCTCTATGACTTTGAAGTCAGTAAATCTGCATAGGTTCTATAGTCTGGAGAGCCACAAGGATCTATATAGCCTCTATGACCTGATTAGCTTCTATGACTGTGAAACCACTGTGACATCTGTCACCTTTATGATCTGAGTAGCCTAAAAGACCTGTATTCTCTGATCTCAGTAGCCACTATGACCTATGTAGCCTTTGTGGTCACAATAGACACTCTGTGTTGTGTAGCTTAAATGGTGTTAGTAGTCTCTATGATCTGTGACTTCTGTGGCTCAAGTAGCCTAAATAACCTTAGTAGTTTGTAAGGCTGGTGAAGTCTCTATGGTCCAGGTAGACTCAATGACTTGAGTTAGCTCTCCAATCTGTCAATTCTCTATGATATTAATAGCCCCTATGACCTATGAAGCCTTTATTCCCTGAGTATCTCCTCTGACCTGAATAGCATTTAATACTTCATAGCCTAAATTACTTCAATAGTCTCTATAACCTCAGTAGTCACTAATATTTTCACTGCCAATATGGACTAATTTGCCTCTCTGAACTGTGCAGTCTCTGTGGAATGTACATCCTATATCATCTAAAGAGTCTACATGACCAAATTAGCTTTACAGTAAAAGGAGCCTGTATTTCCTGCCTAGCCTATATAGCTTTATTAACTTAAATGACCTTAGTAATTCCAATGAGCATGCAGACTCTATGACCTGTGTAGTATCTACATCCTAAGTAAACTCTATGTCCTGTCTAGACTCTAAGACCTGAGTAGCCTCTGTGATCTTTCTGGCCTATGTGTCCAATGTAACTTCAAAAAATCTCACAGACATTACCATCTTCATATGCTTTATGGCCCAGGTTACTAGATGACCTAAAAAGAAACCATGCCCAGTAACTCCATGTCTTGACTAGCCTCTATTGACCTGTATAGTCTTTATGGCCTAAGTAACCCAAATAATTTTAGTACCCCCTATGACAATTGAAATCTCCATTACCTGCATAGCTTTTATTTCTTTTATTACCTCTATGAACTCTCCAAGTTTTATGGACTCAAAAGCCTAAATAAAATTAGTAACTCTGAAGTTTTGCATAGGCTCTATGGCATGAGTTTTCTCTATGACCTGAATTTCTGGTATTTTGTACAAAACCTCTATGCCATGATAAGTGTTTACGGCCTCTTTAGTTTTCATGACCCGCATGGCATCTAAGCCCTGAATAGACTCAATCATCTGTGCAATCTCTATAACCTGCATAAACTTAATGGCCTGAGTAGTCTAAATGATCACAGTATCTTATCTAACCTCTGTAGCTACTACAGTCTTTGTAATAACTATGGAATTAGTAGCCTCTATGCCCTCTGTAGCCTCTTTGGCCTTTGTATCATATGTTACCTGAGTAACCTGTATGTTCTGACTAGCCTTTATATTTGTAGTAGCCTAAATTATCTTCATCACCTGTGTGGACTTATTACCCTTAATGACCATAGTAGCCCCTATACCTGCATAGTTATTATTATCTGTATAACTTCTCTGATCTCAGTAGCTTCTATGCCTTGTGTACCCTCTGTTCTAGTCAGCTTTTTTTGCTACTGTGACTAAATGATCTGGCCATCACAATTGTAGAAGAAAAACTGTTATTTGATCACTTACAGTTACAGAGATCTTAGCCCATATAAGGCTAGCTCCATTCCTTGGAGCTCAAGATGAGACTGAACATCATGGCAGGAGAGGGTGGTAGAGGAGAACAGCTCCCATCATCAGGAAGCAGAGAGAGAGAAAGTGGGGGACTCCACTCTCCAGATACAAAATATATACTCCATAGTCATGCCCCCAAGGAACCACTCCCTCCAGCCATACATTACCTGCTTCCAGTGACCACTCAGTTAATCCCATCTGGGATTTATTCACTGATTGTTTTGGCTCCCACACCCAATAATTTCTCCTTTGAACCTTATTGCACTGTCTCACATGAGAACTTTTGGGGGAAACCTCACATCCAAACCATAACACCCTCTTTGACTTATGTAGCCTCTATGATGAGTTTAGCCTCTGTGACCTACAAAGCCCATATTTCCAGAGTAACCCTATTATATTCAGAACCACTATGGCCAGCATAACATCTGTGACCTGCTAGCCTTTATCAACTACAGAGGTATTATTGCATGAGTCATCTCTATTATCTGCATATTGCCTATGACCTGTGCATTACCTGCATCCTAAATAGCTTCTATGGCCTGAGTATCTTCTCTGGCCTGTGTAGTGTCTAAGAACTGAGAGGAGTTTATGACTTGGGTTTGTTTTAGAACTGGTGTAGCCTCTGTGTCCTTTGAAGACTCTATGGCCTGAGTAGATACTATAGGCTTCATAGGATCTATTTCATAAGAAGAAATTTTTCTGCCTATCCTGTATGACCTTATTAGTGTATATCCTCCATGACCTGCATGGCTTTTATAACCTGAGTAGCCTAAATGATATTCCTAGCCTGTAGGGATTTATTAGACTAAATTCTCTTAACAGTCCCTATAATTTTGAACCTTCTATGATCTGCATTTCCTCTATGACCTGAAAATTCTCCAATACCTGCATAACCTTTATGATGAAAATAACCTCTACAACACTGTGCAGCTTCTGTGATCTCTCTAGGCTCTATGTCCTGTATAGCCTTGAAGACCTGAATAGACAGTAAGACCTGGGTAGGATCAAAATGCTCAGTGACCTCTATGGTTTGTATAGCCTTTATTTTGCAGATACTTTTTTCTGCATAGACTCCATGACCTTCATAGACTTTATGGATAATAGGGTTTACTGTTTAATGTGAGTATCCTCTATGATTTATGGTGTCTCCTTGGCTTATGTAGCATTTATTATTTGTTTAACCTCTATGACTCAAGTAACTTCAATGACATGCAAAGCTTCTATTACTAGTGAAGCCCCTATCACTGGTGTAACATCTATGATTTCCAAAGTCAATATGGTCAGTATAGGCTCTGTAATTGAAGTAGCATCTATGACCTGCATAGACCCTATGACCTTGCATAGCCTTTGTGTCCTGTATAGTTCCATGACCTGTGTTGTCTTCATGGTTTGAGTAGCCTAAATGACCTCTTTACCCACCATGATCTCCAGAAACACTTTGAACTGTGTAGCTTCTATATATAATAAGACACTTTAGCTGACCTTGCCTCTATTACCTGTGTAATCTAAATCAACTTAATAAACTTGATCACACTTTTTCTGTGCATTCTGTGTAGCCTTCATAGTTTATGCATAAAGTATATACTCTTATGTACTGAAAGGTCTAACTCAACTAATTAAAGCCTGTTATCTGCATACCCTCAAAGGATGGAGTAGCCTCTATGTCCTGAAAGGCCTCTTTGACCTGTGCAGATTCTAGACCTATGTAAATCTGTGTCCCGAATTACCCATATAACCAGCCTATACACTATTAACTGAGTAAACCAAGATTTCTGCATATCTTCAATGGACTAAAAAGACTTTTACACCTGTGTAGCCTGTATGAGTTGTATAGCCTCTTTGGCTGAAATATCTATTATGACCAGACTATCTTCCATGACCTCTATAGGGTCTATGACCTGAGTAGCACTTATGACCTATATAAATAAGATGGTTTGAGTAATATTTATGCCTGGGTAGTCTCTGATCTGAGTAGATTGAGTAGGCTGTGTCATCAGTATAAACTCCAGGACTTTTTAAAATCTCTATAGCCTATGTAGCTTCTATGCCATGAGAACCCTCTGTGGCCTATGTAGCTTGTATGACCTGAATAGCCTCTATGATCTAGAAGCCCTCCTTAGCCTGAATAGCCCCATGATATGAGTACATTTTTGTAACTGAGTACCCACAACTTTTATGGCATGCATAACATACATGGCTTGTACAACTTCTATTTCTGGAATAGTCTGTCTGGTGTAAGTAGCCTCTATTTTCTGCATAAAAGGTATGAACTGAATGTCTTCCATGATGTTTATATATTCTATGACTTAAGTAGTTTATCTGGCATGAGTGGGTCCTATGAATTATGTAGCATCTTTGGTCTGAGAAGAATCTTATGCTTGTTTATTCTTTATGTGCTGAGTAGTCCCTATGACAAGTATAACCACTATTATCTCATGCCTCTAAAACTTGTATGGAATGTGTATCATCTATGAGCAGTATAACATCTAGGACCTATATTTCTTCCATGACCCACACAGCCTTTATGCCCTGGGAAGCTATCATTACCTATATCACCTTTGGATGGAATATCCTCTATGACTGGCATAGGATCTGTGACTCCTGGTGTTTCTATGGCACAAGTTTAGCAAAGTCCTTACTGCCTACATATTCTCCAAGACCTCCAATTCCACAATGGACAAAGTAACCTCTTTAACCTGGGTAACATCTATAAACTATGTGTCTTAAATGGCCTGCATAGACATTATGACCTGAGCAATGTCTAGGATATATGTATCTCCATGTGTTGTTTAGCCTATTTTTTGTGTGTGGTCTCTATGACCTTAGAGCCAGGGTCATAACTTCTATGTCCTGATGTCCCTGACCTCTATGAACTACTTAGCCATAGTGGCTGGGTAGCCTCTATGACCAGGGTAGCCTTCATGATCTTTGTAACATATATTACCTGCCTATCTGCAATGACCTGCATAGCCTCTATGATCTGTGTAGTCATTGTGGCTTTCATAGAATCTATACCTGAGTAACCTGTAGGACATGAATAGTCCATATAACCTGCTTTTAATCTATGGCCTTGTTAGCCTCTATGACCTGCACAGTCTCTATGAATCTCATAGCATTTATGGTCTAAAAAGTTCAATTACTGAAGTATGCACTATGAATTTTCAGATTTTATGCTCAGAGTATTCTCTGGGAACTGTGTGGTCTCTATGACCTTAGTACTCTCTATGACCTTCATAGACTTTATATCCTGTGTTGCATCTTATAACCATGGAAGGTGCTATGTCCACTCTACCCTAGGTGGACTGAGTAGTCCAAATTACTTCTTAGCCTCTATGACCTTAGTAGACTAAATGACCTTAGTACATTTTATGAACTCAATAGCCTCTGTGATCCACAGTGCCTATGTTCTTGAGTAGCCCCTATGAGAAGTATAGCCTTTATGACCTATGTAAACTTTATTGTTTGAGTAGCCTAAATGACCTGCAAGTCTCTATGACTTTATTGGACTATATGACCTATTGGTCTATATGACTTTAGCCTCTATTAACTGACTAGCCTATATTAACTATAAAACCTCTGTGTCAAAAATCCTGTATACCCTTTGTAGCTCTATGGGATTAGTAGATGATATGATCTTTGTATCATCTTTGACTTATATATTCTTTTTGACCATGAAGATTTTTATGGCCAGTATATACTCTCTGGTCTGTGTAGCTTCACTTCAATAGTATCACTTCTATTGCCCATGTACCTTCTGTGACCTGAGTAGACTCTATAAATAGTGCAACCTCTATGACCTGCACAGAATCTATGGAATAAATAAGTTCTATTGCCTGCACAGTCTCTATGACCTGTGTATTTCTTCTAACCTGTGTAGCCTATTTGGCATCAGTATTCTCTAGAAAAATAGTATCCACTATGACCTTTGATGTCATGGTGGCCTGTATAGCCACCATGAACTGTATAGACTCTATGAACTATGTAGCCTTTATGGCTTGAGTATTCTTTGTGGCCTGCAGAGTCTCTATTAATTGCATAATCTCTATGGCCTGATTAGCCTCAAGTACCTATGTAGTCTCTTTCACTTGAATAACCTTATGTACTAAGTACTCTGTATGGCTATAGTAGACTTTATAATCTTCATAACCTCTGTGACTTCTCATATTCTGTGGCCAAAGTAGGTTCTATGGCCTTGAGTAGCCTAAATAGTTTGAATACCATCTTTGGACTCTATAACCCTTAAGACCAGAGTTGCTTATGTAAATTGTATAGCCAGTGTAACCTGTCTCTCTTCTATCAGCTAAGTAGCATCTATTACCTGCATATGTTTTGTGACATAGTGCCTTTTAACCAGCATAAACTCAATTACCTGTGTAGTCATGATGGCCTGAGAAACCTAAATGTAGGATAATGGCCTTCATAGTGTGAATGACCTTTTTATCCATATGATTTTTGTAGCCCCTCCAACCTACACAGACTCTATGTTCTTGTAACCTCTATGGCCCAATCAATGTTTTAGCACATAATAAAATGTAATAAAAATAATGAAATCAATATTTTAGCACATAATAAAGGAGACTAACAAAATTAAAATGCCAGTGGTAGATACCCTGAGACCATTACTGTTCAAACAATGGAGCATGAAATTGCCAGAAGGTGGAGAAATGTTTATTATTGGAAGCACTTTCCTTGGCACTAGGTTGGAGTCAGTATTTTAGGCTCAGGCAGAGTGCTATACCCATTTTTGAGTATTTGAATAATAAATTCAGAGGTTTTTGGAGTCTCCATACTGACCTGTTTGGCCTGTATTAGCCAAGTATCCTCTATGACCTGAGAAGCATCTATGACATGAAATAAAGAAATCAAATGTATACGAATAGCTAAAGAAGAACTCAAACAATCACTACTAGCCAATGATATGGTTCCATATTTGGAAGATCCAAAAACTTCAACCAAAAATCTTCTGGAACTAATAAATAAATTCAACAAAGTAGCAGGCTATAAAATCAATATCCATAATTTAAATGCATTCCTATACATCAGTAATGAATCCACTGAAAGAGAAATAGCACTACACTGTTAATAATTGTCTCAAAAAATAAAATATTTGGGAATCAATCTGACAAAAGATGTGAAAAAATCTCTACAATGAAAATTACAGAACACCAAAAATAAAGAAATTGAAGATCTTAGAAAATGGAAAGACCTCACATGCTCCTAGATAGGCAGAATTTATTTGATCTTTCCATGTTAATCCCATAATTTTTGGAAGTTCTTTCATGGATTTTTACCATCTTCTCTGTGTGATCAACTTTATTTTCAACATTAAATATTTTGTCTTCATTGTCTGAAGTTCTATTTTCCAAATGGTCTAGACTGTGGGTGATATTTTCCATTTAATGTATAATTGACTAATTTATAATTAATTTATAGTTTATTGATTCCTTCATTTTTCAAGCATTTTTAAGTAATAATATTTTACAGATCCTGTATCCTCTTCATACAATTTCCTGAAGTGCTAATGATCCGTAAAATTATCACTTGATACCTGACCAGAAGGCTAATCTGAAAAAGTCAAGGCAGAGAATTTTCATGGCCATGAGTCTCCTTTGATCTACCCCTCTATAGTCCACTAAACTTTGGCACTCTCCTACTTCACTAATCCCAAATAACCTGTCATTTGCTTATTTCAATAATGTTCTATAAATGGAATCAACAGCAGGTTATTTGAGTAGTGACAATGATACATTACTGAGATAAATGCTTTGAAAAGAAATTGAGTTCTGTTCACACAATATTTCAGTCTTCCTTATCACTTTTAGGATAGTTAGCTAATTTTAGATTTTTTTTTTTACTTCCCATACTTCCTTTTAGATGAAGAACCTTTGACAGAAGTAAATAAAAGACACCATTACAACGGGACAAACTTTGTAATGCCCAGGAGCTATAAACAGGCAGGGTGATGAAACCCTTTAGTTTGCCCAGGGATCAAGAAAACATTCACTGCTAATTGAGACAATCTAGGAAAAACTAGACTAAAATGGTTACCATATACTCACACACACAACCTCTAGAGGTATTGTCTAAACAGTTTTTCTTTCTTCCACATATCCTTTTTGTTGGTATATGAATACCTAAATACAAGCAGAAATTTCTAATAGAACAGCTTCACAGTAAAGCAAAAGTCCATGAGACCAAAGAGACAAGTCCAAAGCATAAATCCTATTCTTAAACATTTTCTTTAATGAAAAATGTTAAAAGGAAGAAAGGCATGTATGAAACAAGTTTCAGCTCTGTTCTCCACCTTAACTACTGCACTTGGAGACAAAAACATGGAAGTTCATTTCTCTAATGTAAGATATTTTATTTTCCTTACAAATCATACAGTAAAAATCAGTATCATTTTACTCGAGACTCAGAGAAGGGCCAAAAGCTTTTAACCATCTAATAAGTTTTAAAATATTGGAACAACATAATCTAATTATTTAATTTTCAAATTGAAATGTCACCTCTGATTATCAAAATCTGAAGTGAAATCAATGATGCTTACACTTGCATCTATGTAGTCACACATAACTTGCTGGTAGATTGCATAGCTATAACATGTTAGCATGAGACACATGTGGAAGACACAGACAATAAAACATTTGTTGTTGCTACTGTGTACTGAGACTGTGAGTGTTGGGCCCTTCCTTCAGCAGTCATCATCACCACATCCTACCTGAGGATCACAAGAAAGATGGTCTGTATCACCAGTACTTTCTCTGTCTGCTAAAACAGGGTCTTGATTTGGATAAACAACATCTAGGAGAGTTGTCAACAAAAATAGGTTTTATTTTAAGGTTAATGTGTCAGGCAAGGAAAACAAACAAGAAGGAGTGCTTCTCACTCCCAGTTCCTAACCAAGAAACATACCAGGAGTTTTCTATAAATTTGTGATCCTCCTGCCTCAGTCCTCTGACTGACTGGGATTACAGATATATGCCACCATGCCTCACTCAGAAAATGGCTTTAAAACCTTCATAAGTTACAACTCATCTCACAGTATTTATTTCAGTACTACTTCATCCATTTATTTCTACATAACCTTACAAAGAATATGGGCTCTTGTTCATAAAAGGATTAAGGCAATAATTCTTAAATCTATTGATGCTGAGGGTAATCAAATATACATAATGAAATTTTGCTTTCTTAGAGTTGCTTGGACTAACAAGAAATAATTTCCACCATTGACCCTAACTTTATTATAAACACTCAAAAAAAGTAATAATAGAGCATTCCCTCCACTGATCCCCAGGGGATACATTCCAAAACCTTCAATGGATGTCAGAAAACATGAACACTACCAAACCCCCCACAGTGATTTTTCCTAGTTAGCCTCAGAGTACTGGAGTTAAATCATCCTTCAAGTTTTTTGTCCTGTTACACCCTTTTTATCACTATCCATATGCTTTTGGGCCATTATTAAGTAAAATAGGCTTATTTAAACACCAACATGTGATATTGAAGCAATCTGATAACACAGAGGTAGCATATACAGTATGGAGACACCAGAAGGAAACATGATTCAGGTCCTTAGAGAGATGGATGATTTCATCATGAGAGGCTGTCATGTGCCCAAGGCCACAAGCTGTGATGTGTCTTAGGATTTGAACCCAAGCAGTCTGATGTCCAAGTTCACATTCTATGCTACCATTTTGATTATTGCCTCTTTTCAATATTTACTTATTATATATTTCTAAAGAGGTTAAATAGAATAGTAAGATAAAAATTGTGATGAATCAGGGACATTTTCCATGAACAATTCAGAAAAAGTATTTTTATTTTAAATTTAATCACAAGATGCTATTCAAAAATTCCATGACTGCCACAATTTTTGATTTCTGCACAAGATCAAGGTATGACTAAACTGTTTTCAGGGCATAAAATTTATTCAATTTCATAAAGAGTAAAGCCATGGATGTTGTCAAAAGACCATGCACTATATATTACTTCTGTATTAAATGTTGAGAATGAACAAATCATTGAAACAAAATTTCATGATTTCTGGAGATAGAGAAGATTTATAAAAAGGTAATGGCTACAAATGGGTACAGGGTTTTCTTTCACAGTAATGTATATAAATTTTTTTATATACATTGATGTAGGTGCACATTTTGGATAAGCTAATTCCCTAGAATTGGAACTGGTCACTTCATAAAGGAATTTCATGGTGGATAGATTAAACTCAACACAGTTTTTATTAAAAAAAAAAAGAGTACATGAGATGAACTGCTCTGAGGCATGTATAGCCCACTCAGTAGATCACATGCCCTAAAGAGTGATCCCTTTTTATTGCTTTTTTATCTGCAGAGACTAGCATAGGTGTGAGACTTACAAACTGAATAAAGACTGGATACTGGGGAAGGTCTTTGAAGCAAACACTCAAGTCATTAGAACTAGCAAGGCTTTGGTCAGCTCTGATTACTGAAAAGTATGAAACCACTTTAAACATGATTTCACAGGTATGAAATTTGGTAATTTACAAAACTCCCATATCTGTTCCAGCTATTTGAAAATTATACATACATATAAAAGTTCTATGGACAAGCCAATTCACTTTCTCTGAACTTATCAAAGGGAGAAAAGAAACTTCCTACAACTTAGATGTCTACCCTGGGACTGGACTGAAAGTGGTATCACAACACCAGAGGTCAGGCACAAATTACATTTTGCCACATTGCCACCCTTGTGGGCAAGTGGAGATAAACCATGTTACAAATATTCAAAAAAATAGCCAGAAGTTCCCATTGAAGGTCTGAGGCTTATCTCAAGATCCACCTCTAATATACTTTGACTTTAAATCACCTAGTCATTTTCTTTCCCTATCCAGTTATCCACAGCATCTGTTTGATAAGGCTTCCTCTATTTTCCTTCATAGTATGCCATGAAGAATGATAGTGGTCATGCAGACAGCTAAGAAACATGACTCCACATCATTTGCATGGGTTGCATATCTCCCACACCTGCTTCCAGGTTCCATTCTCATAAGGAACTGCCAGCCCCATCCAGTCCTTATCAGTGTCCCATCAAACAAAAAGATGTGTTCATGTTAGATAGTCACAAGACTGCCATGCACTCACTTCACATGTAAAAACTGGAATCCCCAAACAA
Source organism: Sciurus carolinensis (assembly GCF_902686445.1). NCBI lineage: Eukaryota > Metazoa > Chordata > Mammalia > Rodentia > Sciuridae > Sciurus > Sciurus carolinensis. The sequence continues at coordinate 54,499 of NW_025920198.1, read as the reverse complement.
TAAGTTAGGATTTTCTAGAATCAGAAAATGACTGAGAAGAACCACTGAGTCTCAAGGTCACTCTTCTTGCTCTATCCCAGTAGTCTCTCCATAATCATTAAGCTCCAACATACTACCCTTCACTCTGAGATGATGTGCCTCATCCACTTCCAAGGACTCTACCTCAGAGGGCACCCACCCTGTATATGAGCTGCCAAATGCATCAGCTGTTTCATTGAACTTCGAGTGGCCTATCTTTATGTCCTTAACATACTTGACCCTGCCCATGCTGTGATTATTTCTTCTTTCCAGTCTATAATCTTCCAGAAGACATGACCATGAAGAGTTCCAATGACCTGGCAAGGGTGACACAACACCTTGAGTTCCAACTATAGCTCTTCTCTTTGGTTCCTTTTCCAGGGATGAGAAAACAGCCTCTACTCACCTTCTTTATGTATAAAAATCAATTTGGTGGCCAATATTTTTTCCCAAACTCCAGAGATAAGGAGAGATAAGACCATATCACCATGATGCAGTCTTCTAATTGCCAATGCAGACTGAATCCCAGTGATCCTTGATTCTTCCTTAGATGTGACAGGCATTCTGAAGCATTATCAGAACTTGTGCTTAAGGGTCATGCTTAGGTATGGATCCAAATACATAAACTTGCAAAGTCTTCAAAATCCATGTTACAACATATCCTGGCCAGTATCAAAACATATTTGCCTTTAAAGAAGTTTGGAACTTTAAGAGTTAAATTTCATACATTACATGAGCATAATAAGCTAGTTCTTAAAAGAGTGATGAGTGAGTGAACAAATGATGAAATGCCCTGTATGTAATGCTGAAAATCCAAAAATAAGGTGATAAAACACACTCATATTTTACTATGTAATTAACTGCATATGAGATGCAGAGTTGTGAGGCCTTCCTAATTACCCAGGCAATATTAGAATGACTTGAGTCTCCCAAGTACATTGTCACTGTGGAAGAAGGGTAGGGGTGGGTGAATGGGGCAAAGTTTCTAACACTCTCTGGAGCTAGGCAGCACTAAGCAAAGTATGAAAATTCATTTTGCAAAAAAAAACACATAATAATAAAGCTCTGAAACAGATAAGGAGCAGGTGTTGATAAATACTAATGTAAGTTTATGTCTAATTAGTTTATAATCAGCAGAAGCGGGCATGGAAATAAAAATACTACATGATATTTATTTTAAAGTACATTTTCCAACCTATGAATTTATTCAACAAATAAATACTTGCAGTTATATCTCCAAGAACTTAGGAGGGGAGCTATGACTGCCTTCATCTAAGGTATCTCATTATTTCAGCTTTGTTGAGGAGAGATATCTAACTTGCCCAAGGTCACAGAGTCACTATGTCAGGGCTGAGACCGAAGCACTAGTTTCAGTCTATTTTACTCAGCATCACCTTTCCAAAAAACATATGCTGTCTCACATATTTATTTATTAATTCAAGAAATACTTATGTTCTTCTTTGATAAAAATTCACTGCTTACTATAGACGATCATAGTGTTCAGTTGCTGGGTCATTTTTTTGCCTGCAGGGATTACAGTTAGTATAACTAACCCAGGAATGCAATGGATATAGACAGATGAAAAAGCCATAAAGAAGAATTATTGTATAGTACTTAATACATGCACTTAAAATGTCTCTTGCTTATGACTGTTGCTATTTCAAAACATTATATGGACACAAATTCAAGAGTTCAGAACAACAAAGATATGATTCAGCTAACAAATTCCAGAATTGGCAACTTCAGAATTTATTGTTCATTAAAACTCTACTCAAATTATAAGAGTTTAATTGGAGCATTTAGTTGTAATTAAGAGTTAATGGCTTAAGATATATAATAGGCTAATATTTATTTTATAATGCCTTATTGTCACTAGATCTGTGCATGTGAAATAAAGTTGCATTTTAATTCAAATGAAAAATTTGTACACAGATTATTAAACTACTGTCATTAAACACTACATTGTCAACTAAAATGGAATCAAGTCACCCTTCTATGACTATCCATTTTGAAACAACTCTTCCTTACCTGACACATACCTTCAGTAGCAGCACAGCATCAAATACCTGAATACATCAAGAGAAGATACTGAAGATTTCAATCACTCCAACTACATCAGTGAATGATACAGACTCAAACATACTCTTCCACATACTGCCAGGCAGTGCTTATGACCTGGTATAACACTGCCCATGAGACAGAATTTCTCATACCTCCTAATAATGTCTAATAAAATAATAACCTTGGCCACTGAGGCTTTCACTACACACAGGGGGATTCTGTGAAAAGCACAGGACAGTCAATTGAGCCAGCACGCTGCAAAATATATGTTGAACCAATTGATAACACATAGAAGAGATGCCAGAAACAGGGATTAGAATGTATATAGTCAAACTGTCCTGTGATGCGAAGTATGGTATAAGGAGTGAAATCCAAGAAAAAATACAGGAAATGAAAGATCACTTCAATAAAAAACTTAGAAATTGTGAAAAAAAAACAGGTAGAAATTTATGAAAAGAAGGAATCAATAAACCAAATCACAAACTCAACAGAAAACAACACCAACAACCTAGACAACTTGGAAGACAGAACCTCTGACAAAAACAAAATTTATACCCTTGAAAACAAAGTCAATCACACAGAGAAAATGTAAGAAACCATGAACAGAACTTACAAGAAATATGGGATAATACAAAAAGAGCAAATTTAAGATTTATCAGAATAGACAAAGAAGTGGAGATAAAAATCTAAGAAATGCACAGTGTTTTCAATGATCTAATACAAATTTTTCCAAATCTAAAGAATGTTATGGAAAATCAAATACAACAGACTTACAGAACTACAAGTGTACAAAATTACAACAGAACACAAGCAATGTAAGAATGAGTGACATACAGATTAGAGATAGAACTTTAAAAGTTGTGAGAGAAAGAAATCAAATTACATATAGGGGAAAACCAATTTGAATTTCAGCTATTTTTTAATGCAGCACTCACAGACACTCAAAGACTGAAGGTGAAGTGTTGGGAAAAAACACATCATTTACATGTACTTTATAAAGAAGTTGGAGTTTCCATCCTCATACCACACAAAGAGAACTTCAAGTCAAAGTTAGAAGAGATAAAAAAGGACATTCATACTACTAAGGAAATCATACATTAAGAAGACATAACAATCATAAATAAAATAAAATAAATCAAAATGGAGCATCTACCTACATTGAACAAACCCTTTTCAGTTTCAAGAATCAAATACTACAAAACAGTAATACTGCCTTACTTTAACACACATTTATCTCCACTGGATAGATCTTCCAAACAAAAACTAAGCAAAGAAACTGTAGTATTAAATAATTCAATCAATAATTTATACTTAAAATACATATATAAAGTATTTCATCCATCATCAAGAAAATACACTCTCTTCTCAACCTTCTCAACTGCATCTAAATTGTTTTCTAAAACAAACCATATATTATGCCACAAAGTCACAATTAACCAATAGAAAAAAGAGAAATATTACCCTACATTCAATTGGATCATAATAGAATGAAACTAGAAATGAAATATAAAATAAAAATAAAAGGTAGTCCAACACCTGGAGACTAAATAACATGCTACTGAATGACAAATGGACAGTAGTAGAGATCAGGGGGAATAAAAAATGTACTTAGATGTAAGTGACAACACCTATAGAACATGTCAAATTGTCTGGGACATTACGAAGAAAGTATAAAAAAAATGTTCATTGCATTGAGCTCATTCATTAAAAGAATTAAGGACAAAAACCAAATACCCTAACTTTACAACTCTAAGTCCTAGGAAAAAAAGAAGAAATGAACACTAAAACTAGTAAAAGACAGGAAACAATTAAAACTAGATTTGAAATTAATGAAATAGAAACAATGGAAACAATTTTAAAAATGAGAAAATTGCAACTATTTTCTTGTAGGAAATGAATTAAATTGATAAACCCTTAGCTAGTCTATTGAAATGAAAGAGAGAGAAAACCCAAATTACTAAAATTCTTGATGAATAAGAAAATATCATGATGGAGACTACTTAAATACAGAAGAAAGTAAGAAATTATTTTGAAAATTTGTACTTTAATGAAATACAAAATCTTCAAGATGTTGACAAATTTCAAAAGACATATAAACTACCCAAACTGAATCAAGAGAATATGCACAATGTAAAGAGACCAATTGTAAGCAATAAAACTGAAGACACTATCAAATGTCTACCAAACAAGAGAATCCAGGTACTAGAGACCAAATCTCAGCTGAGTTCCACAAGGCCTTCAAAGAAGAATCAATGCCAATACTCCTCAAATTATACTATGAAATAGAAAAGAAGAGAACTCTTCCTAATTCATTCTATGAGACTAGTATAATGTTAATACAAAAAACATACTATGACACATCAAGAAATGAAAACTTCAGATCAATATTCCTGATGAACTAGACCCAAAAACTCTTAATAAAATTCTGTCAAATCACAAAGACACATTAAAAATATGGTGCTGCTATAAACATTGATGGTGCTCTTACTGTACTATGCTAATTTTAAGTTCCTTGTGTATAATCTGAGGAGTGGGATAAGTGGGTCAAAGTTTTGGTCCATTCCAAGTTTTCTAAAGAATCTCCACACTGCTTTCCAGGCAGGCTGCACCAATTTGCAACTCCACCAGCAATATAAAAGTGTGTTTATTTCCCTACATCCACGCCAATATCTATTATCGCTTGTGTTCTTTATAATACCCATTATAAATGGAGTAAGATGTAATATTAGAGTTGTATTAATTTGCATTTCTATAATAACTAGAGATGTTGATTGTGGAATCAACCTAGATACTCTTTGACAGATGAATGGATAAAGAAACTCTGGTATATATACACAATAAAATATTATTCAGGAATAAAGAATAAAATCATGGCATTTGCAAATAAATGAATGGAATTGAATAATAATATACTAAGTTAAATAAGCCAATTCCAAAAACAAAAGGCCAAAATATATTCCCTGATAAGTAGACGATGATATATAATGTTGGTATGGGGTTGAGGGGTGAAAGAAGAATGGAGAAAATTTAGATTATATAAATAAAAATAAGAGGGAGGAGGGGTATATGAAAAATTGTGGAATGAGACAGTCATCATTACCCTATGTACACATACAATTACACAAATGGTATGAATCTACATTGTGCACAATCATAGAAATGAGAAGATGTACCCCATTTCTGTGGATTGAATTAAAATGTAGTCTGCAAAAATATAAAAAAGTAATTATAACAAAAAAATGGTGCACCACAATTCAATTGGGTTTATCCCTGATATGCAAAGTTAGTTCATCATATGGATATCAATAAACATAATTCATCACATCAGTAGATATAAAGAAGAGAAATATGTGGTCATCTCAATACATGGAGATAATTCATTTGACAAAAAAAAAGCATCAATTTCTGTTTAAAACACTAGAAAATCTAGGAATAGTGGGAGCATAACTCAACACGATGAAAGTCATCTATGCTAAGGCAAAGGATAACATAATTCTAGTTACACCAAAAATGAAGTCTTACCCATGTAAATTGGAAGAAGATATAAATAGCCTCTTTTAACACTTCTATTTGACATAGTCCTTGAAACTCGAGCCACAGTAATTGGACAGATGAAAGAAATTAAAAAGACATAAATAGTAAATAAAAATTAAGCATATCACTATTTGCCAAAGACATGATTCTACATTCAAAAGACACAAAAACTCCATGAGAAAACTACTCCATCTAATAACAAAATTAAGGAAAATAATAGCAGGGTATAAAATCAATACTCATAAATGCATTTCTATACATCAGTGATGAATCAACATTCACAATAGTTGCAAAAAATTTATATATTGAGAATCAACCTAATAAAAGAGGGGAAAGACTTCTACAAGAGAAAAATCAGAATTCTAAATAAGAAAATTGAGGTAATCCATAGAAAACAGAAAGATCTCTCATGCACTTGGATAGGCAGGATTAATATTGTCAAAATGACCATACTACAAAAACTGTTACAGATTTAATGCAATTCCTACTAAAATCCAAATGACATTCTTCACAGAACTACAAAAAGCAATCATGAAATTCATTTGGAAAACAAGAGATCCAGAATAGCCAAAGTAATCCTTACCAAGAAGAATGAAGCAGGGGGCTCACAATGCAGATCTACAGAGTAATCGTAACAAAAATGGCATGGTTTTGGCACCAAAATAGACATGTAGTATAATGGTACAAAAGACACAGAGAGAAACCAAAGTAAATAGGTTTATCTCATTCTAAACAAAGGCACCAAAAACACAATGAAAAGAGATAGCCTATTAAATTGGTGCTGAAAAAAATGGAAATTCATACATAGCAAAATGAAATCAAAGCTCTATCTCTAACCCTGTGGAAAAAATCAACTCAAAGGGGATTAAAGATGTAGGAACTACAAGAGAGACCTTTACTTAATAGAAGAAAAAGTTGGACCAGGCCTACACCATGTTAGCTTAGAAACTGACTGCATTAACAAAACTTGTAAGACTCAAGAAACAACAAATGGGATGGACTCAAAATAAAAATCCCAGTAGGGAAACAATAACATGAACAGAGGACCTATGGAATGAGAGAAAATCTTTACAATATTAACCTTAGATAAAGCAGTACTATACAAGCTTCTGTTCAGTATGAATTCTCTGGTGTTGAGTAAGGTGTGATTTCTGATTAAAAGCTTTGCCACATTCTTTACCTAGGTACGGTTTCTCTCCTGTATGAATTCTCTAATGCCAAATAAGGCTTGAGTTAAGATTAAAAGTTTTGCCACATTCTTTATATTCATAGGGCTTCTCTCCAGTATGAATTCTCTGGTGGTAAATAAGGCTTAATTTAGCAATAAAAGCTTTACAACATTATTTACATTTGTATGGCTTCTCTCCAGCATGAATTACCTGATGGCGAATAAGATTTGATTTATGATTAAAAGCTTTGCCACATTCTTTACATTCATACAGCTTCTCTCCAGTATGAATTATCTGATGGTGAATAAGGTTTGATATATGATTAAAAGTTTTGCCACATTCTTTACAAATATATGGCTTCTCTTCAGTATGAATTCTCTGGTGGTGAATGAGGCTTGATTTCTGATTAAAAGCTTTGCCACATTCTTTGCAGTCATAGGGCTTCTCTCCAGTATGAATTATCTGGTGGTGAATAAGGCTTGATTTCAGATTAAAAGTTTTGCCACATTCTTTACAAATGTATGGCTTCTCTCCAGTATGAATTCTTTGGTGGTGAATAAGGTTTGATTTATGATTAAAAGCTTTGCCACATTCTTTACATTTGTATGGCTTCTCTCCTGTATGAATTCTCTGGTGTTGAGTAAGGTGTGATCTCTGATTAAAAGCTTTGCCATATTCTTTACATTCATAGGGCTTCTCTCCAGCATGAATTACCTGATGGTGAAAAAGGTTTGATTTATAATTAAAAGTTTTGCCACATTCTTTACACTCATAGGACTTCTCTCCAGTATGAATTCTCTGGTGGTGAATAAGGCCTGATTTTGCAATAAAAGCTTTCCCACATTTTTTACATATGTATGGCTTCTCTCCAGTATGAATTATCTGGTGTTGAATAAGGTGTGATATTTGATTAAAAGCTTTGCCACATTCTTTACATTCATAGGGTTTCTCTCCAGTATGAAACACCTGATGGTGAATAAGGTTTGATTTATGATTAAAAGCTTTGCCACATTCTTTACATTCACAAGGCTTCTCTCCAGTATTAATTCTCTGGTGTTGAGTAAGGTGGGAACTCCAATTAAAATCTTGGTCACATTCTTTACACTGGTAGGATTTCTCTCTCATATGAACACTCTGATGGCAAATAAGGTATGATTTTGCATTTAAACTTTTGTCATATGCTATACATTTGGAAGGCTTCTCTCCAGTATAAATTCTTTGCCACTGAACTAGGTCTGATTTCTGATAATATGATTTGTGATGTTCACTCTCACTTAAAGTTTTCCATATTGTCCTCTGTTGTAACTTGCCAAGGTCACAATTTCCATAATTTCCATTAATTGCTTTTTTAAACATATGTTTTATGCCCTGGTCTGGTGAAAATTATTGGGTATCCTGACAAGTCATTGCTGAAATGAATAAAAATTTTATAAGAATTACTTAGTAGACATCGAAAAATATATTATGCTTGCATAACAGAAAATTATAGCAATGTTAGCAATATCAGAACATCAGAAGTGTAGCAGATTAGTAAATCCAAGGCCATCATTACTACAGAAACATATGTTACAAAAAAAGTTCATACACAATTATGCTGTTAAAATTACCCAAATTATTGTAGAGAACACTGTATTCAAGATGAGTACATTACTAGGAATAGTGATATAGTACAGGAAAGGAATTTATCCTTTATGTACTATAATACTTTTGCCTGTCTAATGTAGCATTGTGCAATTAGGAAAAAAAATCTACAAGCTACCATCACTCTCAGTAAAATAAACAAAATATAAAACATAAACAAACATTTCTGACTTTTTTGAAGATTGTGTGAAAATTGTTTTCTTTTTCCAAAGACACAGAGATCTGGATGTAACAGGTAGTTTTGGATGCTAAAACAACAGATATTCAACAAGTTTAAAGAGGGTAGGGAATCTTAAGAAAAAATATTAAAAAAAATAATTTAATGAGAAAAACATATACATGTTTAGAAGATTTTGCAAAAAAAAAAAAAGTTCAAGAGGCAATAAAAGCCTTGCAGAGCCTATGTCAATATTACTTGGATGAAGCCAACACATAAAAATCAAGACTAATAAAATGTTGTTTGATATTTATATTATTTGCTGATTTTTTGACAAATTCAATTTTGTATATTTACCAGTTATATTATTGTATTTTAGTGTATTTATACAAGGTAAAATGACACATGTAATATTAGTAATACAAGTATTATTTTGTTTAATTATCTGTTTTGTGCTTACAAATATTACATTTATTCCATTAGTATTTTTTTTATTGTAAACAAATGGGATACATGTTGTTTCTCTGTTTGTACATGGCGTAAAGGCATACCATTTGTGTAATCATAAATTTACATAGGGTAATGTTGTTTGATTCATTCTGCCATTTTTTCCCTTCCCCCCCTCCCCTCCCACCCTTCCCCTCCATCTATACAGTCCTTCCTTCCTCCATTCCTGCCCCCCTCCCTAAACCCAACTCCAACCCCAACACTAACCTTTCCCACCCCCCATTATGTGTCATCATCCACTTATTAGCGATATCATTCTTCCTTTGGTTTTTTGAGATTGGCTTATCTCACTTAGCATGATATTCTCCAGTTTCATCCATTTGCCTGCAAATGCCATAATTTTATCGTTCTTTATGGCTGAGTAATATTCCATTGTATATATATACCACATTATCTTTATCCATTCATCAATTGAAGGACATCTAGGTTGGTTCCACAATCTGGCTATTGTGAACTGAGCAGCTATGAACATTGATGTGGCTGTATCTCTGTAATATGCTGATTTTAAGTACTTTGGGTATAGGCCAAGGAGTGGGATAGCTGGGTCAAATGGTGTTTCCATTCCAAGTTTTCTAAGGAATCTCCACACTGCTTTCCAGAGTGGCTGCACTAATTTGCAGCCCCACCAGCAATGTAAGAGTGTACCTTTCTCCCCACATCCTCACCAACACCTGTTGTTGCTTGTATTCTTGATAATTGCCATTCTAATTGGGGTGAGATGGAATCTTAGGGTGGTTTTGATTTGCATTTCTCTTATTACTAGAGATGTTGAACATTTTTCCATATGTTTGTTGATTGCTTGTATATATTCTTCTGTGAAGTGTCTATTCATTTCCTTAGCCCATTTGTCAGTTGGATTATTTACATTCTTGGTGTAGAGTTTTTTGAGTTCTTTATAGATTCTGGAGATTAGCGCTCTATCTGAAGTATGATTGGCAAAGATTTTCTCCCACTCTGTAGGCTCTTTCTTTGCATTGCTGATAGTTTCCTTTGCTGAGAGAAAGCTTTTTAGTTTGAATCTATCCCAGTTATTAATTCTTGCTTTTATTTCTTGTGCTATGGGAGTCCTGTTGAGGAAGTCTGGTCCTAAGCCGACATGTTGAAGCTCTGGACCAACTTTTTCTTCTATAAGATGCAAGGTCTCTGATCTGATTCCGAGATCCTTGATCCATTTTGAGTTTAGTTTCGTGCATGCTGAGAGATATGGGTTTAGTTTCATTCTGTTGCATATGGATTTCCAATTCTCTCAGCACCATTTGTTGAAGAGGCTATCTTTTCTCCATTGCATATTTTTGGCCCCTTTGTCTAGTATGAGAAAATTGTATTTATTTGGGTTTGTGTCTGTGTCCTCTATTCTGTACCATTGTTCCACCTTTCTATTTTGGTACCAATACCATGCCGTTTTTGTTACTATTGCTTTGTAGTAGAGTTGAAGATCTGGTATTGCGATACCCCCTGCTTCACTCTTTCTGCCAAGGAATGCTTTAGCTATTCTGGGTTTTTTTATTCTTCCAGATGAATTTCATAATTGCTTGCTCTATTTCTGTAAGGTACATCATTGGGATTTTAATTGGAATTGCATTGAATCTGTATAGCACTTTTGGTAGTATGGCCATTTTGACAATATTAATTCTTCCTATCCAAGAACATGGGAGATCTTTCCATCTTCTAAGGTTTTCTTAAATTTCTTTCTTTAGTGTTCTTTAGTTCTCATTGTAGAGGTCTTTCACCTCTTTTGTGAGATTGATTCCCAAATACTTTATTTTTTTCAAAGCTATTGTGAATGGGGTAGTTTTAGTAATTTCTCTTTCTGAAGATTCATTGCTTATATATAAAAATGCCTTAGATTTATGTGCATTGATCTTATATCCCGCTACTTTACTGAATTCACTTATGAGATCTAAAAGTTTTCTTGTGGAATTTCCTGGTTCCTCTAAGTATACCATCATATCATCAGCAAATAGGGATAGTTTGAGTTCTTCTTTTCCTATTCGTATCCCTTTAATTTCTTTGGTCTGTCTAATTGCTCTGGCTAGAGTTTCAAGGACGATATTGAATAGAAGTGGTGAAAGAGGGCATCCCTGCCTTGTTCCAGTTTTTAGAGGGAATGCTTTCAGTTTTTCACCATTTAGAATGATATTAGCCATGTGTTTAGCGTAGATGGCCTTTACAATGTTAAGGAATGTTCCCACTATCCCTATATTTTCTAGTGTTTTGAGCATGAAGGGGTGCTGTATTTTATCAAATGCTTTTTCTGCATCTATCGAAATAATCATGTGATTCTTGACTTTAAGTCTATTGATATGGTGAATGACATTTATTGATTTCCTGATGTTGAACCAACATTTCATCCCTGGGATGAAACCCACTTGATCATGGTGCACTATCTTTTTAATATGTTTTTGTATGCGATTTGCTAAAATTTTGTTTAGAATTTTTGCATCGATATTCATTAAGGATATTGGTCTGAAATTTTCTTTCCTCGATGTGTCTCTGTCTGGTTTAGGAATCAGGGTAATATTGGCTTCATAGAATGAGTTTGGGAGAGTTCCCTCCTCTTCTATTTTCTGGAATACTTTGAGAAGTATTGGAATGAGTTCTTCTTTAAAAGTTTTGTAGAACTCGGCTGAGAACCCATCTGGTCCTGGACTTTTCTTTGTTGGAAGGCTTTTGATGACTTCTTCTATTTCATTACTTGAAATTGGTCTATTTAAATTGTGTATGTCCTCCTCGTTCAGTTTAGGCAATTCATATGTCTCTAGAAACCTGTTGATGTCTTCGAAATTTTCTATTTTGTTGGAGTATAGATTTTCAAAATAGCTTCTAATTATGTTTTGTATTTCAGTCGTGTCTGTTGTGATATCTCCTTGTTCATTCCGAATTTTAGTGATTTGGGTTTTCTCTCGTCTTCTCTTTGTTAGTGTGGCTAAAGGTTAATCAATTTTGTTAATTTTTTCGAAGAACCAACTATTTATTTTCTCAATTTTTTGTATTGTTTCTTTCATTTCAATTTCGTTGATTTCAGCTCTCAGTTTAACTATTTCCTGTCTTCTACTACTTTTGGTGTTGGTCTGTTCTTCTTTTTCTAGGGCTTTGAGCTGTAGTGTTAGGTCATTTATTTTTTGAGTTTTACTTCTTTTATTAAATGCGCTCCATGAAATAAATCTTCCTCTAAGTACCGCTTTCATAGTGTCCCAGAGATTTTGATATGATGTTTCTTTGTTCTCGTTTACCTCTAAGAATTTTTTAATTTCCTTCCTAATATCTTCTGTTATCCATTCATCATATAGTAGCATGTTGTTTAATCTCCAGGTGTTGGAGTAGTTTCTGTTTTTTACTCTTTCATTAATTTGTAACTTCAATCCATTATGATCTGATAGAATACAAGGTAGTGTCTCTATCTTCTTGTATTTGCTGACATTAGCTTTGTGGCATAATATATGGTCTATTTTAGAGAAGGATCCATGTGCTGCTGAGAAGAAAGTGTATTCGCTCTTGGTTGGATGGTATATTCTATAAATGTCTGTTAAGTCTAAATTATTGATTGCGTTATTGAGATCTATGGTTTCTTTGTTCAATTTTTGTTTGGAAGATCTGTCCAGTGGTGAAAGAGGCGTGTTAAAATCACCTAGTATTATTGTGTTATGGTCTATTTGGTTTCTAAAATTGAGAAGGATTTGTTTAACATACATGGATGAGCCACTGTTTGGGGCATAGATGTTTATGATTGTTATATCTTGCTGATTTATGCTTCCCTTAAGCAGTATGAAATGTCCTTCTTTATCACTTCTAACTAACATTGGCTTGAAGTCCACATTATCTGAAATGAGAATGGATACTCCAGCTTTTTTGCTGAGCCCATGTGCATGGTATGTTTTTCCCCATCCTTTCACCTTTAGTCTATGGGTATCTCTTTCTATGAGGTGAGTCTCTTGCAGGCAACATATTGTTGGATCTTTCTTTTTAATCCAATCTGCCAGTCTATGTCTTTTGATTGATGAATTCAGGCCATTAACATTCAGGGTTATTATTGAGATATGATTTGTATTCCCAGTCATTTGGTTCATATTTAAAATTTTTGACACATCTTGGTTCCTCCTTTATTTGACAGTTCCTTTAGGATAATTCCTCCCTTTGCTGATTTGCTTCTTTGTTTTTTATCTCTTCCTCTTGAAATATTTTGCTGAGAATGTTCTGTAATGCTGGCTTTCTTTTTGTAAATTCTTTTAGCTTTTGTTTATCGTGGAATGATCTTATTTCATCGTCAAATTTGAAGGTAAGTTTTGCTGGGTATAAGATTCTTGGTTGGCATCCATTTTCTTTCAGAGCTTGAAAAATGTTGTTCCAGGCCCTTCTAGCTTTTAGGGTCTGGATTGAAAAATCTGCTGATATCCGTATTGGCTTCCCCCTGAATGTAATTTGGTTCTTTTCTCTCACAGCCTTTAAAATTCTGTCTTTATTTTGTATGTTAGGTATTTTCATTATAATGTGCCTTGGTGTGGGTCTGTTGTAACTTTGTGTATTTGGAGTCCTATAAGCCTCTTGGACTTGATTTTCCATTTCATTCTTCAGATTTGGGAAATTTTCTGATATTATTTCTTCAAATAGATTGTTCATTCCTTTGGTTTGTTTCTCTAAGCCTTCCTCAATCCCAATAATTCTCAAATTTGGCCTTTTCATGATATCCCATAGTTCTTGGAGATTCTGTTCATGATTTCTCACCATCTTCTCTGTTTGTTCAACTTTGTTTTCGAGGTTAAATATTTTGTCTTCAATATCTGAAGTTCTGTCTTCCAGCTGTTCTATCCTATTGGTTATGCTTTCTATGGAGTTCTTAATTTGGTTTATTGTTTCCTTCATTTCAAGGATTTCTGTTTGGTTTTTTTCAATATCTCTAACTCTTTATTGAAATGATCTTTTGCTTCCTGAATTTGCTCTGTTAACTGTCGATTGGTGCGATCGTTCAATGCCTGCATTTGCTCTTTCATCTCATCGGTTGCTTCCCTAATCATTTTAATTATGTACATTCTGAACTCCCTTTCTGTCATTTCTTCTGCCATGCTGTCATTGGATTTTATTGATGTAACATCTAGATTTGTTTGGGGCATTTTCTTCCCTTGTTTTCTCATATTGTTCAGGAATCAGTGGGTCATTAAGATATTGCAGATTTCCTCTATCAACTTATAATGTCCCTGAAGATTGCTAGTATATCCTCTCTTATCCTTCAGTAGCCTGAAGTCTTGGAGGAGGTTGATAATGCAGAGCTCCACGAAGAAGCTGCCTCTCTAGGTGTGGTAACCCTCAGGTGGCGTATATTCCCTGCTAGTGGGCAGAGGTGCCTCCACTTGTTGACCAATGGTCATCCAATGGGGAACTAGACTGAGGGCTGAGGCAAGGCCTGTTTGTGCCTATGTCTCTGGCTTTACCGTCCCTGTGGGAAAACCTCCCCCGGCCGGGAAGAGTCACTCGGTGGGGACGTCTCGCTGGTCAGTTGCCCTCCTAGAGGTTCCCCTCAATCTACAACTACCACCTGGGCTGGGCTGTCTTCCTCTGCAATGATCCCAGGGGCCCGGACCTACGTCCTGGGCCTGGGAGCCTCACCCTTCACAGGCGAGTCTCCTTAGGCTGCCTCTCCCAGAGAATCTGCCCGCTGCCCTGGAAACTTCGTTCAGCCCCTAGGCGTGTCTCTGTGCGGCTCTTCCAGCAAGAAGCCACCTAGCTCCTGGGACCCTGCTCTGTACCAATCGCCTGGCTATGCAGCCCCTCCCCTGAGCCACCACCTGGAGCCCCGCACAACAGCTCTGAGACCCAGAGACCCGCCACACACCTCCTCCTCTGGACAGCCGCCCGGCTTCCGACGCAGTCACCAGGAGTCCAAACAACTCACTTCGGGTCTCCTCCTCCCGCCAACCACCCGTAGCCCTAGGCAGTCACTCCAAGTCCAAGTGACCCGCCCTGTTCCTCCTCCTCCTCCTTGGGGTACCCCCCCGGGTGTTCAGGAACGGTGGCTCCGAGACCAGGTGACTCACCACGCTCCTCCTCCAGGCAGGCCACCGGTGTTCAGGAGCGGTCCCTTTTAGTCCAATCAACTCACCACTCGCCTCCTCCTCTGGCAACCGCCTGTGGTTCTGATGCAGTCACTCCCAGACTAAGCGTCCCACCACTCTCCTCCTCCAGGCAGGCCACCAGTGTTCTGGAGCAGCTGCTCCGAGTTCAAACAGCTCGTCACACAGCTCCTCCTCCGGCAACCACCCACGGCTCTGATGCAGTCACTCCCAGGTCAAGCAACACGCCACGCTCCTCCTCCTCCTCCAGGCAACCTCCCGGCACTCAGGAGCACTCGCTCTGAGTTCAAACAGTTCACCACGCAGCTCCTCCTCTGGCAACCGCCTGTGGTTCTGATGCAGTCACTCCCAGACCAAGCGTCCCGCCGCGCTCCTCCAATTCCTCCGGGCAGTCCCCCGGCGCTCAGGAGCGCCCACTATGAGTTCAAACAGCTCACCACGCAGCTCCTCCTCTAGCAACCACCTGTGGTTCTGATGCAGTCACTCCTAGACCAAGCGTCCCGCCACGCTCCTCCTCTTCCTCCGGGCAACCCCCCGGCACTCAGGAGCGCCCACTCTGAGTTCAAACACCTCGCCACGCAGCTCCTCCTCTGGCAACTGCCTGTGGCTCTGATGCAGTCACTCCTAGACCAAGTCCCGCCGCGCTCCTCCTCTTCCTACGGGCAACCCCCCCCCGGTGTTCAGAAGCGGTTGTTCTGGGTCCAAACAGCTCACCACGCAGCTCCTCCCCAGGCAGCCGCCCGGAGCCCCAGGGGCTGCTCGAGTCCAAGCGCTATGCTGAGCCGCCTCCTCTACGATGATCCAAGTTGTCCGTGTTTACCGCTCCAGCGGGGGGAGGGGCGTCTCGCCGAGCAACTCCACTTCACAAATTCCCTGCGTTCCGGTGCTACCGCCCCATCTGGGATGCCTCCCCAACAGGAGAGACTCACCCGGCAGCTTTGATTTGGTCCCAAGTCTCTCACTATCTCCTCTTTTGAATCTTGCGTCCTGGAGCAGCGTGAAATGCAGCCGCCCTCTAGTCCGCCATCTTGGCCCCCTCCATTAGTATTAATCAAGAATATATTATATAACAGTAATCATGTGGTACAGCAAAACTCTTGATCACATTTTGCCCATTGAAATAAAAATTTGTAGGCTCTAAGTAACAATATAAAACCACTTCACAAAACACAGTACCTGGAGACCACAATTACACTCTGAATATCTTTCACTTGTGAATCAGATGCTCCTGAAACTGAGTTTTTGTATCTACTGTGTTTCACATAATGCAAAATCTTGCATATTAATCTTATATCACTTTAAATGACTTTATATTTTGTTTTATAGCAAAATAGTAATAGCATACAAATACCAAGGTTTTAAACATGCAATCATTGGTGGGCACATGAGTTTATTTTATAAATTGATTATTGAGAGCCATGCTTTTTTGCACTGAACACAATACTGAGTCTATGTCTTCAACATTCTGATTTAATCTCCTATGAATATATATTTAGACTGATATTTCTGGATCATGAAGTAATTCTACTTTTTTTAATACATGTGATGCTTGGGATTAAGGCCAAATGTACTATACCAAAGAACTACAAAACAGTCATTTTAAATTTTTGGGGACACATTGTTTCTAAATTTCAGTGACTTGTCTCAAACTTGAAATCCTTTTGCCTGGCCTCAAAATTAGCTGAAATTTCAAATATGTAGTTTGAAACTGTACTTGACTTTTTTTATTTATTTAATATCTTCCATACTGATTTCCCAAATGTCTCTATAATCTACTGTTGACTGTTTTTTTTTTATGAACAAATCAATTAAAAATAGTACAGGATATAAAGAAGAAAGAAATCAGGTCCAAATTAAAATAACGAACCAAAATATTAGGAATGAAACACTAGATAAGTGAGAGTTGTTAATTAACCAAAGAATGCTGAATAACGATTACAAGGAAGTTTGGTGAGTCAAATTCAGAGTAAAAAAATTTTAATACAAATAAGGAGAAATCCTGTATGTGAAGACATTCTTATGAAAAAATGTCTGACAGAGGCAGGAATTGTGTGTAAATTGGTCATATTAGCATCATAGTGGAAGATGGGTAAAGAGGACCTTAAGTTCAAAACCAGTCTTAGCAACTTAGTGATATCCTGTGAAAAATTAAAAACCTGAATAATATATAAAGGGTAGTGTGAGAAAAATCAAAGCATGCCACTATGAAAAGCAATGAATTCTACGTTAAACCATTGAGAAAGTTAGAAAAAAATATAAGAAGTATAGAAAATAACTTACAAAATAGGAGTAGTGAGTTCTTCATTTTTCAAATTGTATTTGATTATTAATGCATTATTATAAAACAAATTTAAAAAAACTTGACTAAAAATATTAAATCTAAAAGAAGGAACTGCCATGTTAGTTCTGGCAGAGAATGAGTGTCAAGAAATGGAGCATCCTATGAGTCATCTGTGGTCCTCTAGGACCAGGCTACTGGGTAAGATGCAGGTCAAGGGAAAATTCAGTCTCTGTCCTGCAGAGTCCCAGATCTCCTTCTGACTGCCATGAGTTGGCCTAGGCTGTGAAGGATTGGGATCTATGCCTGCATGACCTGATAGTTGCATTGACCTTTATAATCCCAGACCAAGGAATCCTTGGGTGTTAAATCTCCTGGCCCAATACTGTCCATCCTGGCCAAGACTTGCACTGAAAAATTGGCACCATTTTGTGGTGGGGCATGGTATTTCAAGAATATTTGTAGGCAACCAAAAGTGATGAGTTGAGGAGGGGGACAAATTGATGACATAAAGTTTTTCCAATCAGCAAAGACTAGGACCCTCTGTGTCCACTATGTGCAGACTTCATTTGATGACACCTTGACCTGAGAAGGTAAACAAAAATCTTATCCATCCCAGAAGGTGAGTGAAGCTGTGGAGCATGATGGGTGAAACAGTGAACAACCTTTGGACAGTTGTGGGTTGATCTCCCAAAAGGAGAGACTGCAGTGTAATAAACTATATGATCTATTGGAAAGGTCCAACACCCTTCGAGAAGATTTATTGGGCATTTGTAGAAGACTTGTGTATGTATATATTATGAAAAAGTTGCTCTCAACTTGTCCCCCAACCTATTAAAACTTTTGCTACAACTTCACATTCTAAATTTTAAAGAGGGTACTGATATACGTTGCAGTTAGAATATAATTTTACATAAATACCCATTTGTTTTAAAAAGTCAGAAATGCCCTCTGGGAGTGATTTTGAAAGGACTTCTTAAATTACCTCTAGGAGTGACATTGTCCACATTTTTTCAGGGGTAAGAGCACATGAAGAAGGCTTTAAGCTTCAGAAGAGAGGATCCTGGGCAAGATTGGTTATGTGTAAAATACATTTTTCATATTATAACCATTTCTTGGTATGTGCATTTTGCTTCTCATTCCTGTATACATATTTGAAAATGTTGCTTTTTTAAGAAATATCAACATTTTAGATACACTAATTTTAAAAGTAGAAGGAGTTAAACAAAAATGTTTTTAAATTAATTTTAAAAATTTCTATGAAATATTTTGTGGAGGATAATAACCAAAATCCCTGTTGAGTAAAAAGCATTGCATGCTGTTTCTACCATGGCAGTGTGCTTAAAATGAGTCAAAAGTTACAATTGTTACTATGTGTATGGGTTTTGTTCTTTATTGTCTTTATATAGTGTATATAAAGGAAAAATGAGTCCTGGTCTACATGTGCCTTTTTTAGATTTTAAAGAGGTTACCATTTTGTGACAAAAGTAGAATCAGTGAACAAAATTTGTATGTTTTGTTAAAATTTTTAGGAAGGAATTTCTTCTTAAAATTGGAGTATTACAGCAGACTGGGTTGGTGAAGGACAAGAATCCTCATATTTTAAAGACATCTTTAAATTAGAACTATTGTTAAATGTGTGCACTTCCTTCAAGAAAGAATGTACACAGTGGACAAATTGAGTTTTTAATTGAAATCTCTAGTCTGTCTAGATGTTTAGAAGTGCCTGGTGAATGTTAAATGTAGAGGTAGTAAAATATAAATTCATAAAACTGTATGTTCTCTCTGATATTTGAGGCTAACACATAATAATGTGGGGGAGTGTAGAATAAATTTTAATTGGATTAAATAAAGTGGAATTAAAGAAAGGAAGTGGAGATGGGTATAAGAAAGGTAATAGACTGAAGCAGACATAACTTTTCTATGTTCACATTTGAATACACATGCAAAGTAACTCCACATTGTATGCAACCACAAACATGGGTTGTTTGTGGAGTTATACTCCAAGTATGTATCTTCTTTTTATGTATAAAAAGAACAAATTAAAATTTAAAAAAGAAAAATAATAAATCTAAAAGAAATACAAATACATGCAATCAACTTGGAACTATATATCTAAGAAAACATGTAGAATAAAAGCAAAAAATTACAAGAGAGTTACATAAAAATGTGGTCAAAAGAAAGTTTGCATGATCAAATTATAATATAGGAAACAGTTTAATGAAAGAAGTTACATGAGATAAAATATATTTTAAATTTAACAAAAAAGTTTTGAAAAGAGGAAAAGTAGAATATTATATAAAAAAAGAACTTTCCCTAGAATACTGTAATAAGTATAGATATAATTTCAACTCACATCAAACATCAAAGAAATAAAAAGTTAAGATAGACAATTTAAATAAAGAAATAGAAAGCAACACTTTAATACTAGGAGAAATCAATCCATACTTGCTGTAAGGAAGACAATGAAAATTGTAATCAAAAAACAGAAGACTTTGAAAATTATTTTAAAATATTTGACTGATATACTAATTGTTCTCAATAGCATATGAAATATTAAATTGAATCAACCAATAGGAAAGTAAAAGACTAAAGGTTAATAAGTATGTAAGTACTAAAATTATTTTGTGATCATAATAGAATAAGGTAAAAATCAAAATGTGGAAAGGATATTCAAAAATTCACACACATGCAGCAATTGATTAAAAAGGGTTGAATATGATCATTTTCCAGAATGGAAAGATTAATTTAAAAGACCTTTGTACTCTTCAAAATATCTGGAAATTCCATGTAAATCTCTGTTATTTTTTGCAGAGACAGAGAACAACTTATCCTAGAAATTTTATGGAACCTCAAAGTTTTATGGATATATGAAAAATATTCAAAATAGATGGGGCTGGGGGGATAGCTTAGTGGGTAGAATGCTTGCCTTGGAAGCATAAGGCCCTGGGTTCAATCCCCAGCAGCACAAAAAAAATTAAAAAATATTCAAAATAGAAACAAAATTGGGAGAAAGTTATTTCATAATTTGAAAATGTTAAACAATACAATATTCAATTGACAATAGTGACATAAATTAAGACAGAAGGACAGTGAATTCTGATTTATAAGATCATGCATATTTGGCAAATAAGACATTTGAACACCAATGTTTGTTATGGTATCATTCAACAGAGCTACCAGGGGGAAACAAAACAAATATCCCTTGAAATGAGTGAATGGAGGATTTTGGAATATAGAAAATGAATGATATTTTTCAAGTAAAAATGTAATATATTTTTCAAAAATCTATAATCAGGATAAATCCTCAGTACATTGTGATAACTGAAATATGTCACTACCACAAAGAAAAATTTAGCAGAACTCTACTGGTATAAGACACCAAAAAGCAAACAAATAAACAAAAAATCCTCCTGAACAGAAATGAGAAGGAAAATATTGATGAGAGAGACAGATATGAGTGCTTGTTTACATGGGAACTGATTTATTAACTTTTGAGATGTAAACCTTCTACAGATATATTATATCACAATTTGAATTAACATTGCTGAACAGCATATGTGATGTGATATGTTGGGAAGATCAAGCACTGTTTTGTGGTTTTGATCACAATTAAAATTTTAAAACCATAAAAATAAAAACAATTGTAAAATGTTTGAAAGTTAAATTTAAAATGCTATGATCTTTATCCTATTAATACAAACAAATTCATGAATATATAGATAAAGGTCATGCATAAAATCCAGAATTATTAGTGTAATTCAGAGGTAGGAAATTTATAATCTCAAGGCCATCCTCAATAACTTCATGATGTCAAAAGAGGTTGGGGTTTAGCCCATTAATAGATTACCCCTGGATTCTATCCCTATTACATTAACTATGAAAAATATGAATTACTATGTACTTAGGCAGGATAAAAAACAATATAAATAAAATATAAAACTCATTTTAAAAGGTGTACTATTTATAGAAACAAGGTAAAGCACATATAATTTTTGGCAATAAAAACAAAAATCAGGGCTGGGGATATAGCTCAGTTGGTAGAATGCTTGCCTCAGAAGCACAAGGCCCTGGGTTCAATCTCCAGCACCGCAAAAAAAAAAAATCATGCATATGTTAATTTTAATATCACTCTAACTTCTGAAGTAATAGAAATTGTTATATATTCATAAAGTATAGCAAAAAATAAAACACTAATACATGAAAGGAGGAAAACTGTTCTACAACATGAAACCTACTCTCTGAAATGGAAGAAAAAGGGAAAATTTAACCAATAACTTATATATAACAATAACTATATTATTTACAAATAATTTCATATAACTACAAATTGCAACTATCACTATGGACCAAGAAAAAGCATTTATTGTGAATCTTTACTTTCATTTCACAGAAAATTCTTTACAAGTATTTACAAAGAGCGTGTATAAAGCAATTTTAATGGATAAATATATAAATAATGTTAAAAAGATTTAGGATATTATTCTCCAACAATGTGCACATACCACGTGGAGATCCACAAATAACAGAAGATCTTTTAGATTATGCTGACACTCACTGGCAAAGGGGGGTTTGTTTGGTTAATTTAAATGAACTGGGACATCACTGAAGACAAACAGAATATTTTAAAAAATTTGAAAACATGATAAACATAGGGCAGTACATGTTCAATGACAAACGGAGAAATCAACCTAAGATTCTGAAAAATCTTTTCTGTTGTTTCATCAAAATTTTGAAGTTTGAAATCCTCCTTGATCTTTGGGCCTCTTAACTGTGTCTTCTGCTATGTGAGGCCACAATATTTTATATCACTGAAATACTCTCAGTACTTTTCTAAAGTAAGATATATAACCTCCCAAGAAAAGGAGAGAATAAAGATGAAAAGGAATGTCTTAACATTTTATCTGTAC
Organism: Sciurus carolinensis; assembly: GCF_902686445.1. NCBI lineage: Eukaryota > Metazoa > Chordata > Mammalia > Rodentia > Sciuridae > Sciurus > Sciurus carolinensis. Next base: position 32,159 of record NW_025920198.1, on the reverse strand, counting down.
CAAAAATGTCCTTTTATTTCTTAAAACTACAAATATGAAGCATATTCTTATAGAGATGTCCCCAGAAGCTATTCTGCAAGGGAAGAAAATTAAATAATCATAATTAATTAAAATTATGAAGGGAAGTTATGCTTACTCAGGAAGACCAAGTTTTTGTAATTCTCAAACATCACATCTCTATATAAGTTTTGTTGAGCTGGCTGAAGGCATTCCCACTCCTCTTCAGTGAAATCAATGACCACATCCCAGAATGTCAACAGATTCTGAAATAATAGGTAAATAGTACACTGAGTACTTGGTCATTCACAAAGTTTTTAATTTAACAGAATTTTCAATGAGAGTAGACTTCTATGGAGGTGATGACTTTAATTATTTATTAATATAATTTTATACAGTGATACTCATATACCTCTGAAGGAAACCAAACATAAGTCTAAAAGGAGTATGATAATTTCACTTTTATGGAATAAAATATAAAACACAGGCATCAACAGAAGAATATAGATTTTGTAATTTTATAAATCATGAACTAAATTGTATGTATCCCTCAGAGGAGAGAGTCATGGTAATTAATAAAGGGAATCTTCAGATATAATTGCACAACCATGAACCAATGATTTACAGATATGAAGAATCTGATTCAACACTTCTGCAATGGAGCAGTTTTCTGAAAATGTATCAATTTCTCTAGTTATTCCAGAACAAGTAGAATTAGAGAAACTCTTAAAAGGCAATGAGGAAAAAAAAAAAAAGGCAATGAGGTTGACTGCTTAAAAAAACATTTACTAATGAATTAGAGTTCAAATATTTTATGATATTTACATATGTTATTAAAATATCAAATAGCAAGAACAATCCCATTTGGATATTTATTCTTTGTTTTTCAAATTTAAACTTATTTTAATATATAAAATAAAAATTTTATACATTTATGTGATAAAGCTTTGATACCTGTTTACATTGTATTGTGTTTATAACAGGATAACCATATAACCCTTCAAACGTTGTCATTTTTATTTAATTTTATTTGTTCTTTTTATTTCTATATGATGGTAGAAATCATTTTCATGAACTCATAAAAACATTGGATATATCTTATTCTAATTAAAATAATAATTGTCTTTTGGGTGAGCATGATGGTGGAACTCATTTAGGTATTTTTATATGTATAGATAGGAAAACTCTGTTAGATTTATTTTACTGTTTCCTATTCTTCTCCCCCTTCTTTTTTTTCACCATTGTTAAATCTTATGAACTTTTCATACCCTCACATGCTTTATGTGGTTTAGATTTTGCATATCAGCAAAATATTCAACCTTTGGATACAGGAATTGGTTTATTTCACATAGTATAATATTCTTCAAATCCATCCAATTACTGTCAAAAGTCATGGAGTCATTCCTTTTTTATGGTTGAATAAAAATTCATTGTGTATATATGCCCTAATTTCTTTATCTATTCATTTGTTGAAGAGCACTTAGGTTGGTTTCATAACCTAGATATTTTTAATTTTGCTGCTATAAATACTAATTTAGTACTGTCACTCTAGTATGCTGATTTTGATGTTTTGGGTAAATATTGAAGAGTGATTTCACTGGGTTAAATGGTGGATTCATTCCTTGAAGAATATCTATATAGCTTTCCAGAGGGGTAGCAACATTGTGCTGTCCCACCAACAATGTGTGAGAATTCTGTTTTCCCCACATCCTCAGGAACATGCATTTATTTTATTGTTGATACATGCCATACTGACTGGACTGAGATGGAATCTCAGGGCAGTTTTAAATTGTATTTCTGTAATATTTAGAGATGTTGAACTTGTACTCAAATATTTTTTGATCATTTCTATTTACTCTTTGAGAATGGTCTGTTAAATTCTTTTGCCCCTTTATTGATGTTCTTCTTTCTTTTCTTTCTTTTTTTCTTGCATATATGTGTTAAGCTATTTGAATCCTAGAAATTGACAATATATGCATGTAGGAAAGTTCTTCTCCTATTCTGTAGGTTCTGTCTTTATTTTTCTTTTGCTGTGAAAGTATTTAGTTTTATGTCATCCAATTAGTATTATTATTATTTTCTTTTAATTTTAGGGTCTTGTTCAGAAAATCATTTCCTGTACCAATGTGTTGGAATACTGGGTCTATCTGCTCTTCTAGAAGGTGCTGTGTTTCTGGTAAATTTCTAGGTCTTCGATCTATTTAGTGTTGACTTTTGTAGAGGGTTAAAAATAAGAATTACCTTTCATTCTATTACATATGGATTTCCAGTTTTTCCAGCACTGTTTTTTGCAAATTCTATCTTTTCTCCATTGCTTACTTTTATCAACTTTCTCTAATATGGGTTTAGTATATTTATGTGAAGTTTATCTCTGTGTTTTTGATTCTGTTCCATTTTCTTTTGTGTCTATTATGTTACATATATATGGGTATATAAATAAAAATATATTTTTTTTATTTAATAACCAGCTCTCTTTGCTGGTTTGCATTGTAGAGATCTTCACCTCTTTAATAATTTGATTCTGAGGTAGATTTGTTTTTAAGGCTAATGTGAATGGGTAGTTTTCCCTATTTCTGTTTTAGCTGATTCATTATTGATGTACAGAATTTTAATTAAGGGTATTAATTTTGTGTCCCACTACTTTGCTGAATATCTCCATTAGTTCTAGGAAGTTACCAGTTGAGTTTTTGGGATATCTACATATAGAATCATGATGTCTGCAAAATAAATTATTTGAAATCTTTTTTCTTATTCATATCACTTTAAATTATATCTTTTGCATAATTTTTTTAGCCAGAGTTTCAAGGAGTTTGCTGAATAAAATTGGTAAATGAGGGCATCCTTGTCTTCTTTCTGCTTTTAGTGGGAATTATTTAAGATTCTCTATTTAAAATAATGTCAGCCTTCATTTTGTCACATACAGCTTTTAAAACCTTGGGAGAAATTCCAACTATCCTTAGTATTTCCAAAGTTCTAAGTATGAGTGGATGCTGTATTTTGTGAAATGCTTTCTCTGTATCTATTGAGATGATCATTTATTTCTTGTCTTTATGTCTATTAATATTATGGGTTAGATTTGATTATTTCAATTTGTTGATCCAACTAACATCTCTGAGCTGACCATGGTGAACTGTTGTTTTAATATGCTTTTCTTTTCAATTTGCCAGTATTTTATTAAGAATTTTTTGCCTCTATATTCATCAAGAAAATCAATGTGACATTTTCATTCTTTGATGTTACTTTGTCTTATTTTGGTACAGAGCTACAAGTTTCATAGAATTAGTTTGAAGCATGCCTTAGTTTTCTATTTTGTGGAAAAATTTGAGGACTTTTGATGTTAGTTCTTCTTTAAAATCTTGGTACATCTTGGATGAGAATCCATCCAATCCTAGACTTTTCTTTTTGGTATGTTTTTCATGGCTTTCTCAATTTCCTTACTAGAATTATTCTCTTCAAATTTTCTATATCCTTCTGAATCAGTTTTGTTACATCATATGTATCTAGGAATATTCTAATATATTGGACTACACAAACAGAAAGTAATTTCTGATTCTTCTCTGTATTACAGTAGGGCTTGTGGTGTTATTTTCATCATGGATTTTTAAAATTTTCATTTTCCTCTCTTTCCTATACTCAGTTGGGTTAAAACTTTATCAAATTTATTTAATGATTCAAAGAACCAACTTTTTTCATTAATTTTTGAATTATTTTTATAATGTCAAATTCATTAAGTTGGAGTCTGACTTAATTTCCTATGATCTGTTGATATTGTTACTGGGTTGTTCTTCTTTGTTCAGGGCCTTGAGATGAAATGATAGTTCATTTATTTGGTGTCTTCCTGTTTAATGAATGGGCTCATTAATATGAACTTTCTTCTTACAGCCTCCTTCATAGTGGTCCAAAAGTTTGATATGTTGTACCACTATTCTCATTTACTAAGAAGTTTTTTTTGGTTTCATCTCTGATTCACACTGGTATCCATTTGTCATTCAAAAAAATTACTTAATATGATTTAATCTCCAAGTGCTTGTGTGTTTTCTACTTTTGTTTTCTCATTGATTCTAATTTAATTCCATTATGATGAAATAGTATGTAGAGGATTTTCTTCATTTTTATTTTTTTATTTGCAATGAGATTTTTTTGGCCTAAAATAGGGTATATATTGCAAAATGTTCCAAGTGCTGTTGAGGAAGGTATATTCAGTCATTGATGGATGAAATATTCTACATATGTCTGTTAAGAGTATTTTTTTCATTCTGTAGCATGTTTAGTTTTTATTTATATTAACTAATTTTGAGAGGGGTGTATGTTAAGATTATCTAGTAGTATTGTGTTTTGGCCTATTTGACTCTTGATGTTGAGGAGAGTTTGTTTGATATGTGTAGCTGCTCTTCTTAGGGCATAAATATCAATGACTGCTATTACTTCTTGTATAATTCCCTTAAGGAGAATAAAAGGACCTTCTTTGTCTCTTCTGATTAACTCTGCTTTGAAGTCCAATTTATCTGATATAAGAATAGAAACTGCCCCTTGTATATGAAGACAACATGACTAATATATTTTCCCCAAACTTTTGCCTTCATTCTGTGTTTGTCTTTCTTTATGTCTAAGTCTGTTGAAGACAACATATATTTGGGACTTGTTTACTGATTCAACCTGAAAGTCTATGTCTTTTTTAGATGAGCTGAGACAATTTTCTGTTCAGTGATTTTTTTATTGAAATATGTTTTCTAATTTCCTGACATTTTTGGTTATTTCTAGTTTTTAACTTGATTTTCCTTTCAGTATTCTTCTAGTGTTGTCTCTGCTTTGCTAGTTTTTGTTTTATCTCCATATATTCCTGAAAAATTTTATTGCATATTTTTATAGTGTCAAATTTAAGTTATAAATTATTTTAATCTTTGTTTATCATGAAAATTTTTTATTTCATCTTCAAGTCAAAATTTTAATTTTGCTTTATATAGTATTTTTGGTTGGCATCTATTTTCTTCAGTGTTTGGTATATGTTATTCTAAAACCACCTACCTTTCAGGGTTTGGGTTAAAATATTAGCCAAGATTGCATTGGTTTTTCTTAAAAAGAGATCAGTCTTTTAATCATGCTGCTTTAAGATTCTTTTATCTGTATATTGGGCACTTTCAAAATGACATGTCTTCACATGAGTCTCTTGCAATATTGTATATCTGAAGTCCTTTATAATTTATGTACTTGATTTTTCATTTTGTTTTTAAGACTTGGGAAATTTCCTGATGTTATTTTATTGTTAATATTGTGCATTATTTAGTTTATATTTCAGAATCTTCATCTTAAAATTTCTGTTCATAGTCCCTTAAAATCATTTAACTGTAGTCCTCTTTTTTTAAGATTATATACTTTGTCTTCATGTCCTCAAAAATCTATCTTCTTGTGGTCTCACCTGTTGGTGATGCTTTCCATTGGATTTTTAATTTGATTTATGAATGCTTTCATCTTGAGAATTTCCAAATAATTCTTCCAAAAGATCTATGTTTCCTTATTGAAGTTACCTTTCACTTTGTATTTTCTCTCTGCTTTGATTTATTTTGTCACATTTTACTTCATAGATCAGTTGAACAATACACTTTCTATATAACATCTCTAACATTTCCTCCATTGTTGTGTCAATGGAATCTGATGTTGAGGTATTCTATGTTGTTTGGTATGGTTTGTTCCATTCATTTCTCACACTGTTTGAGTGTTCACCCAAATATCTGGATGGATATGAAGCAGTAGAGTTTCTACCTTATGAGTTTATAGTGTCCCTCTATGTTATAAGGACCTCACAATAAGGGGACAGAGGCCAATGATAGCAAAAACCTATGCCAACAATATATAGCAGTACGTTAGGTACTTCATTTCTATTTTGACATATACAGTGTTACTTGGTATAATATGCAGATATAGAAGTATCAGCAATTTCCTTCTATAATCATAAATTATGCCTTGCACAAAGTCAAACAATAGGTGTTGTTTATGAGTTCTGCCATATTAATTACTGCTCTGTAATTGGTGGTAGGGGAGGACATTACATACATCAAGTAACATTAAGAGATGTTAAGGATAGAATTCAGTATGAGGAGAGCAGGAATAGAAAGGTAGAAAATGTTTACAATTTTAAAGGGTAAAGAGAGCAGACGCAGTGGTGACATAGGATGTTTTAAAGAGGAAGAGAGAGAAAAATAGAAGAAAGAATATAAAGCAAGAGTAGGGATAGAATTTGGTTGTTCACAATAGACTAGGGAAGGGGAGAAAAGAGAAATATAGAATACAGTGCTGTAAAAAAGAATAAAAAACAAAATCAAGCTATGCTAATCAAAATCTTGACGTTCAAAACACTGATCATGAAAAAAATCACCTTCAACAAAAAGGATAGAAATTAGGAAAGAAAAACAAATCTTTATATGTATAGGTGTTCTTGAACAAATTAATACAAATTGAAGTAAAACAAAACATAAATCATAACAAAGAAAAAAGTGTACAATCTGAATGAAAAGTTAAGAAATTATGGAGTTATTTTGACTATGTTTGACAAAGAGTGAGAATATGTATTTGCTGTTTGTTCTCAACTAATTTTGCTTCTTCTTGAGGTGTGAACTGAATGTGGGTGTATGGGCATAACCTGTTGAGTTCTTCCTTTTTATTGTTTTGTTCACCAAGTTTCCAGTGGAGTTCTAAGATATCTAAACTTCTCTTGTTTTGAGATTGGTAAGGGGTGGAATGGTAAGAGCTGTCCAATACCAGTGTGTTCTCCCCTTTGAGAGCAGTTCCCACAGGTGGAATTCCTGGTTGCATGGACTTAGTGAGGTTCTTGTTGCTTTAATTTGTGGTGAGTTGCTGGCATTGTTGAGACAATACTCATCTAAAGCTTGGTAAATGTCAACCTGTGATAGACTGGAAAGGTCAGGTGATAAAATGGTGGTCTGGTGAGACAGGCTGTGGGTCAGATGGCAATGTAGTTTCAGGTTGGCCTGGCAGGGATGTTGCCCTTTGGCAAGCTGGACTAAGCACAAAACAGTGAAGCTGCAGGTTTAGTAGGTCAAGTGGTAGGCAGGGTGTGAGATTGAAGGGGTTGGCAGAAAAGGTCCCTGGTTTCTAGGGACCCAGAAACATTGTGATCACAGGAAAAAGTTAGGTAAGGCAGACCAGAACCACTTGTATGTCAGACAACTGGCAGCACCAGGAACAGGAAGAGTACTGCAGTGGGTTGATGCCAGTGACTCAGCAGGTGCCAAACTAGGTGGGTGCAAGGGAAAAGTGGGTTCTGTGCCTTGGAAGTGCCAAGGAACAGTCAGACAGGTAATCAGAGGGTCAAGTGTCCTGACACCAATCAAATCATCATTTTGATCCAATGTAGCTGGCCTCATGAGTTCCTTTGAGCCACAGGACTCACAGCATTGGAGATAGTTGGCTTCTCTGTAACCTTCAATCTGGAGTTTAGCAGTGCAAAAATGCTCTCATTTTCTTATTTTCCCTGTGTTAATCAAGATCAGTTAAGCCTTTGCTAGGCTTAGATAGGTTTATGCAGGTCTGGTCATAATGTCCCTGACCTGGGTTTCCACTACCCATTGGCACAGGTGTAGTGTACTCTCAACATGACTCCTGATTCAGCTCTCCACTTATGATTGGTAAACTCAGGGTAACATTTTTTAGACAAATTTTATGAGTTGAACTTTTGAACATGATGTGTTACATAATCATGAAAAACTAAACATCTTTAGAAATTAGGTAATATAAAATAAAACCACATCATGTACACAAATTTAAGTAATATTGATAATCATTTGCAATAAAGGCATTCTCATAAAGAGAAAATATAGTTTAAACTGGTTTTCTCCAAGTTCAGAAACTGTACTTTTTAAAACAAGCATGTGATACATCACCACCAAACACAAAGTGTGAAATGACACTCTTAGACATATGAGAACATAATAATGTTCCTCCAGAGTTAAAATCCAGGGTCATGATTAAAGGGGATGTACATTTAGAAAGATAGAATTACTAAACTGTGGAAAATAATGGGTCTAGGAACCAGAAACATTATCTGTTATATCCAGTTTTACAAATACTAAAAACACCAAGAATATTTATATATAATATTATAAATATATATATATTATAAATATATAATATATATATTATAAGTATATAATATATATATTATAAATATATAATAATATTTATATTAAATATGTCACATGAATGTTGTGTTTTATATGAAAGCATATTTGAAAACATGTAGAATTTGAGAAAATACAAATACACATAAGTACATAAAAGAACAAATTGCACATCCTATGTATAGATGGTAAAACTATCATTAAAAAGTTGACTATTTTCCACAAGCCAATCTATAATAATATCCCAGCAAAATTTAAGAAGGGAACAAAGTAAAAACATCTAAAATTCTCTTGGAAGATTATACATATGTATATAATTAGCCAAGAACTCCATGAAATGTAAAAGCAAAGTTACCAGCTATCATTACCTGACACTTGTATATGTTATAAAATTATAGTATTGTGGTAATCTATAGATCAAGAATTCACAATAGAGAAAATTACATAGGTAAATCCATATGTATGTAAACATTGTTTTTATTGTTAAGGGCAATAAAATCTATAATTTAATTTATCTATATAAAATTAATTATATCAAGAAAATTACTTAATGTGAATAAATGATATAATATAGCCTAAAAGTAGATATTAGAACTAGCGGCCCAGGACACTGGTTGGGATTTTATGCAGAATGTATGTAATACTGGAATTATACCGCCAGCATCTGGAGGGAGAAAACCCACCACTGGAAGCTTTCTGCTTTCTGCTTAAAGCCCACTGCTTTCACTGAGGGCAGTGTCTCTCCTGTTTTATGTACCTGAGAAGAAATAGGGGTAAGAAATTGTGTTCCTCACCTAAAACAAATCAGGTAAGAGACTAGCTTTATACTAGTGACTAGTATATATACTAGAGACTAATATATATATAATATGCACATATATTACATATAAACAAAACCTTTTTATATACTTGATTGTTTATGGGGTGACTTTTCTCAGACCTGGGGATATCCTGGTTTAGTTTATAACAAGGAATGACACCAGCCAGAACCAATGTCAACCCTCCTTTATAAAAAAGCAAAAAACACAGGTTTCTATGTCATTTTCTAAAATAGCTGAATGTGGGTGATAGAAGCATGGAACAGACAATTCTTTTATTAGGGAGACACAGTACAAGCAGTTCAAGGAAACAGTTATACCACCTTGAAGCACCAGAGAATAGGCATTTGGAATTTAGACAGGAAGACAACTTTTTATGTTGGCAATGTGGATGTCATTGGTGCCTACAGTGAAAACGTTTTTACAAGTTTTTGAAAGAAAATTTATGTGAGTGGCACATAAACAACCAGTATCAGCACAGCATTTTCCAGAAGGTTTGTCAGCTGTGGCCACAGCACATACACATGTTACTAGCTTACATGACAAGTATGATAATCTGTGTCCTCTAAAATTATTCCCATTTTAGAAATGAGAAAACACAGGTTTCTGGATATTAAATGTCAACTCAACTGAAAAGAGAACCACCCAGAGACAGAACTATATGTAATCCCTTCAAAGCTCTCAATGGTTGATTTGCTCCTAATGTAGAGGATGTATCTGAAGAAATATTTTTTTCTCTCCATTTTGAATAAAGTACTCAAACAAGACATCCCAGGAGCAAAACAAGTTTTTTCCCTCTTCCATGTTAAGTAACTATTCAAAACCTGAGCTACCAACCTAGATTCTTTATGAGGTAATTGCTTAGAGATAGTGGGATACGAAAAAGCACATCACAGACCCAGAGTCTAAGTATGACTTGGAAAAGTAATAAATTTAAAAGGTTCATAAGAAATTTTGAAGAAAAAATATGTAACTATTTCTAAAACTATATGTCCTTTCATTGCTATCTCTATAACGTATCATTCAGAAAACAATAAATTATGATGCATATTTGTAGGATTTGTCAAATCTTATTCTATATATTTTGTAATGAAGTCCAAAATCCAGATAAGTAAATGAATGATTCACTGTCAATATGATTTTTAAAAAATCTTCAAGAAAGAGGAGTGGGTGTTTTAGCGAATGTGTCATTCAAAAATTAACTTAACCAATGATTTTGAGTAAATATTCATTTCCTGAAGCAATAGGGGAGTGAGATTTTTCTTATTTATATTTCCAGTTAGAATTTCCAAAGATAAGCCCTAGAATTTTATTTTAAGTAACCTCCAAATACAAAACATACAAGAGACCTACAACACAAACCCCGGGGAATAAAAATGTAAATATTCTATTTTATTAATTAAAAAACAAAATATTTTTTTTCTTGAAATCCAAATGTATCTGCCTTTTTGGATACATTTTCTTATATTTAAAGCCAGAAGCAAAAAAAAAAAAATGCAGGCAAATACCTTGAATTGTCAATTAATACAAGGACTCTCTATAGCTAAGGTTTCAATAATCATGAGAAATTCAAAATCTAAAGAAATATTAAAAATATTTAGAGCAATCTAAAATAAAATTCCATCATAGACACAACTAAGTAAAATTGATGATGACTTAAAACAAGTGAATATTCATAAACTCAAGAGTTTATTATTTGTGGAAATTCTTGCTATTGATATTATAAGATGCTCACTGTCACACAGAATAACAGAAATTATAGCACTTGTGACCATAATAACATGTAAGAACACATTTCTCACCCAAACACCAATCCTACAATTTCAGGGGCATGGTTAAAGAGAATATACATCTTGGAACTAATAAATAATCTGTGAGAAAAAAATTGTTCCTAGGAGCTAGTCACATTTTTATAGTATATTCAATTTAAGAAATAGTATAAAACACCATGATTAAGTTTTATATATGTGCAATATGTATGTGATATTTCACATGTATATATGTTTAGAAAAACTATGGGGAACTTCTGAGAACACAAATATCATTGGCACATAAAAACTCACACATCCCATGTGTGAATGATAAAACTAACCCTTACAAAGAAAACTATTTTCCCCAAATTAGCCTACAATATATACCTGTAAAATTGTTATATACCTATATGAATGCCTCATAGTAGTTTCTACATTTATGTATATCTGTGAAGCAGTAATTTATAAAACTATAAATAAATGAAAGAGGAGGAACATAGGAGGAGAGGGAAAGAGGAACTACTGGTTAATGAAATGTAGCAAATTATATTCTTTGCTTGTATGATTATGTCAAAATGAAGTCAAATATTATGTATAACTACAATGCAATAGTAAAAAATTAATATGCTTTACTTTTAATGAAATAAGAAACCAAATTATGAAGTTCTAAAATTCATCCACAAAATTATATATATAATTGTAGCCAAGAAATTTTTCAGTTATAAGAACAAAAGGAGTATTTAACATTACCTGACATTCATGTATATTATGAGAGTATACTATTTTAATAATCTTTAAGGAATCACAATATAAAATAAATCCATATATGAATCCATATGTATGTAAAAATTGTACATTTAATTGCAATAGAAAATCTAAATAAATCAAACCATAATAAGGCAAATGTCACCAACTAACATAGACCCTGTCTCAAAATAAAAAGTACTAGGGATATATCTCAGTAGTAAATTATCACTAGGTTCAACTTCCAGCAAAAAATAAAAAGGAAAGTAAAAAGAAAGTGAAAATGAAAATTGGCTAGATCAGGAGGAAGCAAGATTCCTATAGGCCACAACTCCTCTCCTGCCAGAAAATGGCATGTGGAGATTTGATCAAGAAAACAGGACCACGTGTCAATCACCAGCATCTGGGTAGCTGCTGAGTCACAGGCACACACCTGCCAAATAGTATTAGAGGTAGGGGTTGAGGATACCCTAAAAGGATAAGGAAGTGAGAGAGCATCTCTGCCACTGATGTGCTCCCCTCCTGAATGGCCAGTAGGAATGAGGATACACTGCCCAACAGGAGGGCACAGGCCTGCAGATTCCAGAGACTGTGGAGAATACAGGTCTGCCAATTTCTGTTCCTGCACAGTCAGTTGTGCCATTCCAACAGTCTCCCTTTCCAGGCTCATGATACCACTGCCCACTCACCATTTCCTGGTTCTCAGGAGCCAGTCCTTGTCCCTAGGGATCTTCAGCCTCTGCATAGCAGAGCAACCTGGGACTCCAAAGTAAGAGAGTGAAACTTAGAGTTGAATGACTGATATGGTGATCTCAGGGGAAAGAGCAAAGGTGGCAGAAGTCCACCACCAACTCCCTGGCAGAAAACAGTATTGGACAGTTCTAAGTGTTCCTGATTGGACAGGACCTCAGATCTGCCCCTTGAGTCAGGCAGCATTATTTGTGAGTGACAGCAAATAATATCCAATCCAGGCATAAATAGTACCAGAACGACATGTTATTGGTAGTTTTTTTTTTTTTTTTTTTTTGAGGTTTGGGAATTTTTTCCCAGAACCTCAGGCTGCTGCTATTTTAAGGCAACATTTCCTTATAAATGTGGGATCTAGTCTAACCAGTAGAACACTTCCATTTAACATAATGCACAAGGTCATTTCAGTTTATGGATTTTATATGCCACTATTTTGTTCATGAATGAAAATAATATGACAATTACTATGAAATGTTATTTAACTTTTCTGCTGTCTGTTCTTGTTAGGAGACAAACTAAACTTTAAATGGGATCAACCTCTTAAAGCAACATTATTTACTGCAAACAGCACCTAAGGCACAAATGTGATTTAAATATTTCTTGTATTCACATTGATAACATAAAAAGAAAGGGTTGAAATGGATATTAATAACATAGCACAGACTTCCCAGAATAATACCTTTATGTGACCTATAAAATACTACAAATGAAGTACATGTGTTTTTGGAACTATATGATCAAGTCTGACTTTCTCCATCATACCTCATTTCACAGTAGCTCCATTTCAGGTTTGAGGGTTATGGTCCCTTGATGTCAGGGACTTAAAGGACCTGATATATCTCTTTATTTGCTAGTGTTAAGGGATACAGTTCCCCAATAATATTTCTCCTCAGGCACAAATTTAGAAGAAACAAGTCTCTGAGTGGGAGGAGGAAGCTCCAACCAGGAAGTGTCCAAAAGCAGATTATTCTTTCTCACTTCATAATGACCACAGGTTTTTCACATTGCAGATATTATACAGGAGAAAAAGCAACATGGGTTTCTTAGGGATTAGGGATACAGCCTGCATTCTTCATTGGTCTCACACTATTGTTTACATAGATGAAATTCAAACTTATTTGGCAATTTGGGGTTAGACATAATGGCCAAGCTGTAATTTCTGTTTCCTTCTGTGGACCTACTCCCACAATTAATAAGCAGGTGGGCTGGGACTCAGGATGAGCTGTGTCTGATTCCAAAGTCAAAAAATCTCCACTAGATTACAGGACTCTTGAAATATTTCTTATTCTCATCAGACTTGGAAAGTGAAAATATTAAAAACAGTAGGATATGTAATTATGTTTGTGAAATCTAGTCCTGTGCATTAAATAGCATAAGAGGGGACAAAAAGAAAAGAGAAAAAGGAGAAATAATATCCATGAATTTAACAAATTCTTTCTGTTGTAGTTCAAAAGATTCACATCTTCTCTTCTTAACAGTTTTATGCAAGGTCATGAAGAGCATGAAGTATCACTCTATGCACTGTTGGAGTGAGATACATAATTCCATTGACATAATTTCTGGAAATTGTGTCTAGCCTTAGGCAGACTGTAGAATCTTCATTGAATCTCAATTTCACTGAAGATTTTAAATCAGCACACCTTGAGGGACCAGTAATTGCTTGTTCATGTTAGAAAACTGTACTCTAGGGGATCTCATGTGTGTTTTATATATGTGTTGAAAGAGCTAAATTTTGTCTCCTACATCATCTTTAGCCTTCACATTTTGTGGTCTATGGTTTAAAATCCAAGTTCAATATCTCCTACAACTGATCTTTTGTATTCCCTGCCATATACATCTTTCCAAGCTGGGGCTACGAGCTTCAAATATGAGTTTGCTAGAAATGTTTCCTCAAATACTGTCCTACATGGTGCAGGTGCAAAAATGGTAATTTCCTTTGTCCTCTGCATGCCACCTCAAGAGGTGGTGAATTTTTTTTTCTACACATGGTTAGTGTGCAGCATGCATTTCAGTTTAGTAGGGCAATGTTCTCAAATACTCCATATTCAGACATGGCTCAGGCCTCCTAAAAATGTGGAATATTTAGTGAACTTATCACTCCACTTTTCTAATGGACAGACCAACCTTGCTTATGTTTTTGCCTTCATGGCCATGGCAGTGACTGTGCTGTTGGAATTTCATTCCTTATTTTATTGTATTCAACATCTTAGTTCCTGGTCTGCTCAGAAATTCCAGTTTTAATTCAAGTAAAGTCTGTCCTTTTGTTGTTGATGTTGTTCACCCATTTTACTGAGAACTGCCTGTCTGATTTTTTGTTTTCTCTCAACAGAACAGGCAGAAAAGCTATCTCCTCTGTTCAGTCATCTTGAAAATTTTTTTTGAGTTTTGAAAATACATTTTCCCTTTTTTCTGTATTTTGAGATAAAATTCAAAGAGCTCCGCAGACTGATGGTAAAACAATGAGAAAATTATATCATTTGCATGGATCACATAAAAAGTAGGACTTTCTATTCTCATATCAGATGAAGTGGACAATAAGCCAAAGTCAGTCAAAAGGTACAAAGAATGTCATTTCATGCTTTTCAATGGAAATTTATATCAACATAAGTAACAGTCATAAATATTTATGTCCCATAAAATGGGGCATCTACATACATCAAGAAAACCACTCAAATTCAATAACTAAATTGATCACAACACAATATTATTGGGTAAGTTTAATACACCTCTCTCATCACTGTATGGATCTTTCAAGCAAAAAGTAAAGAAAAAAGTAGAAATGCAATTAATAATTTTGACTAACAAATAAATATAGAATATTTCATGCATCAAATATTGAATATACTTTCTTTCTTCTTAGCAATACATGGATTCTTCTCTTAAATATACCACACAGCCTACAAAGTAATTCTTAGCAAATACAAATTAGAGATTTTGGCAATCTATTTGATTATAAGAATATTAAACTGGAAATCAAGAATAAAATTGAAAGTAGAATATAATGTGTCACCTGGAGATTAAATAATATGCTATTGATTGATTGATGTATAGAAGAAAATAACAGGGTTAAAATTTTAAAAATTACTTAGGAATAAATGAGAATAACACCACATACAAAGTTTTCATGGACACTATGTAGGCAGTAGTAAGAGGAAAATTCAATACATTGAACTTTTTTACTAAAAATTAAAAAGTCATGAAACAAATATGATAATGTATATCTCAAAGCCATTGGGAAAGAAGAAAATAACAGCAAAAACAGGAGATTGGAAATAATTAAAATTATAGCTAAATTCAATGAAAATAAATTATAAATTAGAAAATAATAACCTAACACAAAGTTGGTTCTTTGAAACAATTAAAAGTCATAGAGCTATAGTAATACTAATGAAGAAATATAAAAATCTTTTGATAAAGAAATAAAATATTTTGGTGAAAAAGGAAATATCAATCTGAACACTACTGAAATAATTATAATCAAATAAAATTTTGATACTCTGTACTGCAAAGACATAGATAATTCTCAAAAAATTTCTACAGATATATGACTTAATCATACTAAATCAGGAGGATATATAAAATTTAAAAATATCAATTTTAGAAATAAACCTGAAGGCACCTTCAAAACCTACCACAAAAGAAAAGTTCAACCCTGGACTGATTCTCATCTAAGTTCTTTCAGACCTTCAAACTATATAATACCAATACTTCTCAATTGTTTCATGACAGAAGAAGTTACCTTTCCAAATTCATTCCTTGAAACTAGTATCACTCTGATACTAAAATTGAACAGACACAATGAAGGAAAAATATTTCAGGTCAAAATCCCTTTTGAAGATAGATACAAAACTTACTAATAAAATGCTGGCAAAGCACATATAAAACTGTATTTCAAAGAGTGCACCATAATTAAATGCAGTTCATTCGAGGGTCACAAGGCTGGTTCAATATATGAAATTATTAACTGTAATTAATCACATCAAAAGATCTAAGGACAAGAATCACATGCCTCTCTCAATACATAAAGTAGAAGAATTTGGCAATATTTTGCATCCACTTATTCTCAAAGCACTACAAAATAAAAATGTAAGCATAGCAGAAACATATTCACATTGTAAAAGCTCTATTTGATGAAGGCTAGAGCAATATAATTCTAAGTGGAGAAAAATTAAAATCATTCTTTTCAAACACAGAAAAAGACAGACATACCCTCTTTCAACACTTCCATTCAAAATATTCCTAGAAAACCAGGACAGTGCAATTAGGCAAAATAAAGAAATTTTTAAATATGAACAGTTAAAAAAGACCTCAATCTGTTCCTATTGCCAGAAAAATGGTTCACACATAGAAGATTTTCACCAGAAAATTTCAGGATTCGTAAACATATTCCTCAATATAGCAGAATAAAAATTAATAAACTCAAATCATTGCAGTTTTATAACCAATGCTTAACTATCCAAAAGAGGAATTACAGTAACTGTCCCATTCCCAATAGCCTCAAAAAATAAAATAAAATAATTGGGAATCAATCTAACAAATAGGTAAAAGTTGACAGTGAAAATTACAAAGCATTAAAGAAGAAAGTTGAAAAAGATATGAGAAAATG
The DNA here is from genome assembly GCF_902686445.1 of Sciurus carolinensis. Classification (NCBI taxonomy): domain Eukaryota; kingdom Metazoa; phylum Chordata; class Mammalia; order Rodentia; family Sciuridae; genus Sciurus; species Sciurus carolinensis. The sequence goes on along the minus strand of NW_025920198.1, from coordinate 15,361 downwards.
GAAATAACACCCATGTGTTTGAACAAGGAGAATTAATATTGTCAAAATATGCATACTATCAAAAGCAATATATAGATTTAATGCAATACTCATAGTCTAATTATGTTCTTCATATAGACATAGAAAAAGTTGTTATTTATTTTATTAGAAAAATAAGAAGTTCATAATACTCAAAGCAATCATCATCAAGAAAAATAAAGCCAGAGATAATCTTTTCAATTTACTGAAGATCTACAATAACAAAAATGGCATTGTGTTGGCACAAAAACACACAAGAAGACCAATGGAACAAGACAGAGAAAGTCTCACATAATTGCAGTTATCCGAGTGGAGAAAGTTCTCATAGAAATATATTGTATAAAAATAACTCTTTCAAAAAAAGATTCTGGGAAATTTCATACATAATAGAAAAAAATTAACATGTATCTTACCCTGCACAAAAATGAACTGAAAATGCATCACAGACTTGGTCATTAAATCAGAGAACTTTCAACTACTGGAAACAAAATGTAGGCCAAACTCTCCATCATGTTGGCTGAGGAACTGGCTTCAACAACTGAACTCCTGAAGCAGAAGACATAAAATCAATAATCAATAAATGACATGGTATTTAAATTAAAAACCTCTTCATGGCAAAGGAAACAAGAGCATTTAGAGAGAGTGTACAGATTTGGAGAATATATTTGACTACTGAACCTCAGATAGAGTATTAATATTTAGGATTTACAAAAATCAAATAACACCAAAAATAATAATAAATAGCCCAATCTATCAGTGGACAAAAGAAAGCAGAAGACACTTCAAAGAAGAAATACAAATGATTTTCAAATAAATAAGGAAGATCAACACCTCTGTAATTTTATAAATTCAGTTTAAAACAATGCTGAGATTTTTCTCACTCCAATCAGGATGGCAGTTATCAAGGATGAAAGAATCAATAAATGTTGGTGTGAATGTTGGGAAAAAGATAAACTCATACATTGTGGGTGGGACTTGAAATTGGTGCAACTACTATGGATAACAGTATGAAGATACTTCAGAGAACATAGATTCAAACCACAATTTGATGCAGATATTTCACTTCTCAGTACATATCAAAAGAAGTGAAATTAGCATACTACAGTGTTGTTTCCCCATTGATATTTATAGCAGCTCAATTAGAACAACAAACTTATGGAACAAAAGTGGGTGCCTTCAATGAATCAATGAATAAAGAAAAATATGGTATATATGTATTATGGATTGAAACTTGGCCAAAAAGAAGAACAAACATGTCATTTGCTTGAAAATCAATAAAACTGGATACTATAATTCTGAGCAAAGTAAGCCAAGCTAAAATAGGCAGATTCCAAATATTCTCTGATATGTTTATGCAGACACACAAAAGAAGGGGATAATAGAATGGATTAGACAAAAGGAAATGAGGGAAGTGAGGAGAATAAGAATAGGAAAGACAATAGAATGAATCAGACATAATTTTCCTATGTTCATATTTGAATATATGACCAGCAACATGCCACATATAACATACAAGAATGAGATTCTTATTAGAATAAGACATACTTCACATTTGCATAATATATCAAGATAAACTCCACAGTAATGTTTATCAAATAATCACAAATAAAACAATTTTACAATTAAAAATTTCAAAATCAAAAGTAGAATCATTACAAATTATTGGTAGAAAAAATGCAGTATGTAGCATGACCAATAGATTATACCACTTTAATATACATATATTCATATATATGTATTAATATATGTATAATTTAGATATGAATTGTTTAATTTTATTTATTTATTTATATTATGATTGTGATGGGTTCTCCAATAGATTTACTACTGCAGTCCAGATTAGACTAATCTGAATATAGATTTTTTTAAGAAATAAAAGACATGCTCTATAATCATATATCTAAACTTGACCATAAGTTACAGATGTGAAGATACTGTGAAAGAATATTCAAGAAACCAAGTTGAAGAAGCTTTAGGGTTGATGAATACTCCAAAATAAAAAAAAACTACCAGGATAAACAAAAGTTCCAAAGAAAGAACTAGAAAAATTGTCCAATTTTTAGGAATGATATGTAAATTCAAAAGATGTTGATAGAACTCAACTGAATTATAATAGATCTATTGCAATGCACATTATATTAAAATGCTTTAATTATTGAATAAATGATTTTTATGGTACATGGACAAAATAAATGGTTACAATTTGAGGTAAACCAATTCAAATTCCAATGCTTCTTTTCAACACAGACTCTGAAATACAAGAGTTTGGATTAATATATTTAAAACCTGCAAAAGAAATAGGTGCCAATGAACAGTACTGAGCCCAGTAAAAATGTTTCCTACAGAGGTGAAAATGAAATTAAAACATTCCAGGATAAACAGAATTTAAATGAATTAATGTTGAGAACATGAAATGTGAAAAGGTTTATATTACCTATGTGAGATGCTTTCATGTCTCAGCAGTAAGCTCAGTTACTGTGGTTGGATCGCTAGCCACACTTAGCCTCAACACTATTTTAACCTAGGACCCCTTTTATTCTCAGCATATTCTTTTTCTCTTCTTTTTCTACCAGTGATTTTTAGACCATTGGTTTTCATCAACTCATCTATTGCACATGTTGAAAAACCATTGGGCCATCCAACTCTCATACATATTCTGTCCAGCAACTATTTAAAAATATAAGACTGCCTATGTAACAATAAATTTGAGTTCTCTGAAACTGGTCTCTGGACATCATTTTTTGACTCCATCACCACACTCTTCCCAGCTGTTCAGTGGGTCCTGGCTGAAATAAGAGACAAGCAGATAGGAACCCCTAGAAATTAAGGGAATTATGGGCAAATTACCAGTTCCATGAAGGACTTGAACAAAAACTACTTTACACCCTTCTTAGTATAAGAGGACTAACATTAAAAAAAGGAAGCAAAAATTTTTGAGATATAGTACTGAACACTAATCCTTGGGTTAAAACTATTGATATATTTGATCCAGAGTTATGGGAGAGAATCACAGTTAATGCTAGGCAAGATTAGGTCAGACAAGGATGGTTTCTACATCTAATTTTTCCCCATGACAGCCATCCAACAATCTTTGTGCCACTGTTGTGCCCAAAGGCTTGAGATCCCACAAGGACCACCAGAGACCACGATCAATGCAAGAGGCAAAGAGTCATTTATTAGCGAGTTCGAACCCGGTCCTCTGCGTCCTTAATCAACGACGCTAGGAGAGGCCCCGAGCCCTCGTCAGCAGGGTTTTTATAAGGAAAAGCAAGCAGTTTTACAGTGTTCTTCTAATTGGCTAACATTCGAACAGCTAAACCTCCCCTGGTTGGGTCTGGTCAATCTATTTGATTTTCATTGGGTCCGGCCAGAACTGGACGGTCCTAGAGGAAGAAGGGAGGAGGGAAGGGGTGAACTATTCAGGAGCTGAGTCGGGGCTAGGCCCTGCTCTCGTCCTTGACGGATAAGGTCTCCAGGCAACTGCACATTCCTCGGACAAATGTCTCTTAACAACCTTGGTAAGCACAGGGGCCCAGCAGTCCTGTTTGTCCTTGAGACAGTTAGCAGCACAGATACCACCCTGCTCTCAACATCCCCCCTTTCCAAGAACATTTAGAGAGCCAATCTTGGGTCTCTACTGTTCTAATTCTTGCTGCTTAATGGGCTGATATTGGGCCTTTAGCACCATTAGCTGTACTGTATTTATTTTATCTTTAACAAAAGCAATTAACTTATTGATTATACAAGGTCCTATAGTTAAAGCTAGTAACAACAATATTAGGGGTCCCACTGTAGTGGACACCAGAGTAGTTAACCAAGGGGAAAAATTGAACCAGGATTCAAACCAGTTCTGACTAGCTTTCCATTCTTTCTTTCTGTTTGTTAGTCCTTCTCTGACTTTTGCCATGGATTCCCTCACTACTCCAGAATGATTAGCATAAAACCAACATTTTTCTCCCAGAGCTGCACATAGACCTCCTTGCTTACAGTCTTTAAAGTCAGGTAAATTTGGTAATTAATGAGCTCCGGAGATTCTTGACATTTTATTCTTCCAGGGGCAGTCTCCAACTTCCAAAGGCAGATGGCTTCATGGCTTCATTTCCTCAAATTGACCCGATTCCCTATTTCTACACTAACTACCTGTCCTTATTCTGACTTCATTTACCCCTCTAATACTAGGAACTCCTTCACTGCTGTAGGGAAAATGGGCGATGACCAATCTGACTTCTTCGAGCTGGAAGTGGGCAGCGTGGGGCAAGCAGTTTGGAGTTCCCTTTTTAAAATCGGGTCAACTGAGGGGTCCAAGGTAGAAGTCTGGTTGGGGAAGAGCAGGCTGTAAACTCATCTGGGGGTGGGTGCTTCTATGATAGAAGAACAAAAAGACATGAGTACTGAAATGAAATTAGTACAAAGTAAATGTTGCAGCATCTGGAGCATGCCACTGAGTATCATGAAAATGACAGAAGTTAATCTCTCACCAGGAGGTGGAAGAACTGAGAAATTGTTCCCATAACTAGACCTAGCAAAGGCTGGAAAGGACAAGGCCTTTATTTGAGAACTTTAACATTGTCCAGGTTATCAGGAATGTAAACACAACATGTAACTTTTAATGTCATAGATATCCCCAAAAATATAGTTAAGCTACTTAATGTCATCTGATTTTTGTAAAATATTCCTTTATTGGTATAACCTGTGTTTAGTAGAGAGCTCTATACTTCTGTTACTTAGGGCTAGGTAATCATACGAGCAAACATAGATCAAGTCTACCTGTATAGCTTAGGAAGGTCTGTAGGCCTTAAACTGACTAAAAACTTCTGACTCTGGCAGTTTCTCCTGATAGTTATCAGGCACATTTGCTGAAGAATCTTTCTTTCATTTGTAGCTTCCAGTTTTTATTCTAGTGGACTAACACAAGTGTACATCTTAAGTTACATTTAACTGTTATTTCTCTTAAATGCCCAAGAATGGTTATATTTTGGTTTTAACTGTTTTGCTGGGTGTCTAACATCAGGTTGGTCAAATTGACCTGGTTCCTGTCTTGTTAAAGAGTCAGCTGAGTTCCCACAGGGGCCACTCGTAGAGAACTTAAAAGCAGCTTCTTAGCTCCACCAGTGCCATTGGTTAGGCAGGGTCTCCTTGATGAGGTGACTTCCTTTGGAAGCATTAAGGGATGTCTCCCTTTTTCCATGACCCTCCTCTGCAGCAGATGCACTGAGTGATTTTTCATCCTCTAGTCTCAACAATCTCCTTGATCAGGAGGTTGTGTGACCCAGAGTTGCAGCACTCCTTAGAGAAGTCCTCTTATTCCCTGGGTTCAGGCTGACTGAGGGCAAAAGATCCAAATACTGGCCTATCTTGCCTTCTGTATTTAATTCCAATCTCTAAGTTTGATCTTAATCATCCAGCAAGCCAGTTTCACCAGTCATAAAGTAAGAGTACTGGGCTTTAACTTTAATGTCCATAACTTTACAGTTATTTACCCTTTTATCTAACTGGAGTCTGCATTAGTTCTGGAAGTTACTACTATCTGTTCTGGTATTTGTTACCACTATCTGTTAGGTGATGGCTTATTATCACAAGTTACCTAGGTTGCGTGTTCTGGAAGCAGCTACTTCTGCAAAATAGTAACAGGCAACAGTTTTACAAAATGAAATTAGCAAGAGTAAAAACATATTTAGCTTGTATAATAGTTATCTTGAATTTTGGCTGAGTTCTACATTATATACCCTGTTTGAGGTCACAGTAATCTTTACAACAAACATCAAATTTTTGAGCACAACTTTAAATGAGTTAAAGTCTGGCTTACTTTGGAGTCATTCTAACATGTAGCAGGGTGAGGCAGAGCCTTATCTCACATAAGGCAGGGCTCTTCACAAGTCATAAGTAAAATGTTCTAATCCTAAAACTAATTTTTGCCCATTTTGTCATGACCAGCATGACCAAATTTTCAAGTTCAGTGAGGGTCAAAGGAGTATTAGAAAATAAAGGTTTATAAACACAGATTTTGAAGATTAAGCTGAGATCAGATGGAGCTCTATTCTCTGATGGAAATGTAGACCTAAAGAGTTATGTTAGCAATCTTTATACATGTCTTATTATTTTAGAGACTATGTAAGCATTATTCTTTGTTTTTAGGAGAGTTACAGAGACTAGACCATCTATGCAACTTTTTCCCACAACTGCAAAGTGCAATGTTAGGAACTCTGTGTAGCTCTCAAATAAGTCCACTGTCCAAAGTTACTGTAAGGTGGGCAGGAACTAGAGAAGGGAACTGATGAAACACTGGTTATCTAGCAAAACAATTTTTTTCTGCCCAAGAGCTGTGTGCCTGATATCAATGTAAGAGCTGATAGGACTCCTGTACAGAGCCTCCCCAGGGAGGCTACTGCCACAGCAGTTAGGCATCTTGTGCTCCTACACAGGAACACTCCCAGGCACCAGGCATGCTACAGTCATGAAGTCAGGGACCCCAATCTCAGTCATTGTTGTCCCATTTTTGCTATTGAGCATTATACTCTTTCTTAAATGTCATTTTAAGAAGTTTACATATATTGATTTCTGAGTCCCTATGAATATTAGTTAACACAGTCTAACATTATATCCAGAACAGGAATCAATCAAAGAAAGGCTGAGAGAGTTTTTAGCTTTTCTTTTGTGCAGCAAAATGCTTTTACCTTCTACAATATGAACCTTTAAACAAATCAGGCTGTCACTAACTCTTAGATATATATTTACATTTAAATTTTTATCTCAGTGAAATAAGTAACCAATTTTACATATACCTTACTGATAATATGTCCCATAATAGAACATTAAATGATAGAAATAAATCCCCAATAAAATTTACTCTTTAAGTTTAATATTACCAGTACAGACAAGTTTATTCTGGAGAATAGCAGCTTGACAAATTTCCTGCTTTAAAAACTTGTATACCTGGAAAATATGAACACATTTAATATACAACTAGAAACCATTTCACAATTACTTTGACACCTTTTTTCTTACCAAATTTAGTTTTTAGAGAAAAATTTAGACTCTGTAACACAGTACAATACTTTAACAGTTGTTTAACCATAATTGTATAAACCCCAATTTTTAAGACTAATTGTTTTAAAAAATAAAACTTAATAGACACAAAGTTAAGAGTAAATTAGTGTTTCTAAGAAATCCTTGTTATTTTACCATATATTTTAAACTTTGGCTTATATCAGAACATTAGTATTTTCACCTTAGGAAAAACCTTAAATAGCTTTAGCTGTTTCATATACATACAACCAACTTAGTTACACACAGACTTTCTTAGCACTTACTTAGACCCTCATGTATTCCATCACACAGGCACTTTCTTACCCAGAAACATTTTTTTTTCCTTTTTATTAAATATATTTCCAAACCCAGAACCTTTTATTCTCTCTTCCCTACCTGTTGACCCCTTTCTGTTCACATTCTGAAACAACTCTAACTGAAACACAGTGAAAGGGGAGATGGTAGCTCTAAATCCAAGTCTAAGAGCTCCTTGGAGCTTTGCAGAACTGGAGGGGGAGCAGGGGGAAGTGGTAAGGGAGCAGATGGAACACTCACTCTCCGAGTTGAGGTTTTATCTGTTAGAACATAACTCCTAATAACCTTGTTTTTAGTAATGACACAAAGCAATTTTAAACTCTTTTTAATTTACCAACCTATGAAAACACCAATAATGTTTAAGTACGATACCCCATGGAATTTGAGGGGTTAAGAGTACTTGATGTTATTTAACAATGAGCATTTTAATTTTGCAAATTAATCAGATGTCACCAACAAACACATTTGAGTAATCCCATACATGTTAACTCTAATTCACTTATTCTGTAAAAGCCAAGAAAGCAGTCAAGTGTCCTGAACAGTATTTGCTGTCTCTTTCCTGTTGAAGAAAAGTCCTAGAAACAATAGATATTAGACATTGTTTAACATCAACATTCCATTAGTTTGACCACCTAGAGACTTATGAGTTATTTTCAAAGACATTTTACTTTTATTAGTTTACCCAATTTAAATTGAACCTTTTTAAATCACGTGAATAAAAGTATTTGGATCCATTTTTAAATTTTAATTTTAGGAGCGCTCAGTTTTGATAAGACCTTGTAACTTTATCTCCATTGCAATGTAACAGATGTTCAAAAACTCTAGTTGAATAAAAAATAGAACTGATCAAAAAAAAATCATTAACCTAGGTATGCAAGATCAAAATTATGAGCTCAAAAATACAGCATTAAAGAAAAACAAAACAAACGAAGAATCCTAGAAAATAAGTTAGTTCTGTGTACCAGCCCAGAAGTTTAAACGGACACCTTTTTTTTTCTTTTCTTCAGGTTACCCCCCCCTTTCCCGCTGAGACTGCTGCAGGCTTTGGCAAGGCCAGGCAGAGGGGAGGGGGGATTACCCAGGACTTTTTAACCCTTTTTTTCCTGGTTGAGAAATCAGGTTAGGTTTGAATGTAGAAAATAACAAAACATTATTTCTCACTACTTTTGAGGAATGGAGCTGCTGAGCTCTCTGCCTAGGGGGATTGGAGTAAACAAATCTCTCAGGAACAAGGAGGAGGACTGTAAAGTACCCTGCAATGAGTATCCCTAAGCCTAAGATCGGATTAACACAATGAAGAATTTAATAGAAGGCAAGAGTAAAGACCATATAGTACAATACACAAACAGACAGACACATAGCATGCTAAATCAAAAATTGGCTAGCTGGTATTTTGTAGTTTCCCAGGTGCCACACAAAGCCCAAATGGGACAAAGAGTTAACCAGATGCGGCCAGTCATCCGAATGCAATACTGAAGCTGCTCAGAAGCAGCGCAGACGCTGTTCAGAAGTGACAAATTCACCCAGAATGCAGCACAAACTGCTCAGAGTGCAGCACAAGCTGCTCAGAAGTGACAAATTCACCCAGAATGCAGCACAAACTGCTCAGAGTGCAGCACAAGCTGCTCAGAAGTGACAAATTTACCCAGAATGCAGCACAAACTGCTCAGAGTGCAGCACAAGCTGCTCAGAAGTGACAAATTTACCCAGAATGCAGCACAAACTGCTCAGAGTGCAGCACAAGCTGCTCAGAAGTGACAAATTTACCCAGAATGCAGCACAAACTGCTCAGAGTGCAGCACAAGCTGCTCAGAAGTGACAAATTTACCCAGAATGCAGCACAAACTGCTCAGAGTGCAGCACAAGCTGCTCAGAAGTGACAAATTTACCCAGAATGCAGCACAAACTGCTCAGATGTGACAATAATGTCACCAGATGCGATGACTCGCCAGAATGCAGTACCCACTGCTCAGATGTGACAATAATGTCACCAGATGCGATGACTCGCCAGAATGCAGTACCCACTGCTCAGATGTGACAATAATGTCACCAGATGCGATGACTCGCCAGAATGCAGTACCCGCTGCTCAGATGTGACAATAATGTCACCAGATGCGATGACTCGCCAGAATGCAGTACCCGCTGCTCAGATGTGACAATAATGTCACCAGATGCGATGACTCGCCAGAATGCAGTACCCGCTGCTCAGATGTGACAAATGTCACCAGATGCGATGACTCGCCAGAATGCAGTACCCACTGCTCAGATGTGACAATAATGTCACCAGATGCGATGACTCGCCAGAATGCAGCACCCGCTGCTCAGATGTGACAAATGTCACCAGATGCGATGACTCGCCAGAATGCAGTACCCACTGCTCAGATGTGACAATAATGTCACCAGATGCGATGACTCGCCAGAATGCAGCACCCGCTGCTCAGATGTGACAAATGTCACCAGATGGGTCGAGGGGACGTCTCCCGAGACCCTGCTGGGGTCCTATAGCGCGTCCGCCAGGACTGTGCCAGCCCAGAACCAGAGCCTGCAGGCAATTCAGACCAGAAAACACACGGCAATGCCTTACTCACCGGTGGAAGATGTCACTTATGACTCTATGATCAGGTGTCTGGGTGGGCTTGGGGATCCCGGACGAGCCCCCATATGTTGTGCCCAAAGGCTTGAGATCCCACAAGGACCACCAGAGACCACGATCAATGCAAGAGGCAAAGAGTCATTTATTAGCGAGTTCGAACCCGGTCCTCTGCGTCCTTAATCAACGACGCTAGGAGAGGCCCCGAGCCCTCGTCAGCAGGGTTTTTATAAGGAAAAGCAAGCAGTTTTACAGTGTTCTTCTAATTGGCTAACATTCGAACAGCTAAACCTCCCCTGGTTGGGTCTGGTCAATCTATTTGATTTTCATTGGGTCCGGCCAGAACTGGACGGTCCTAGAGGAAGAAGGGAGGAGGGAAGGGGTGAACTATTCAGGAGCTGAGTCGGGGCTAGGCCCTGCTCTCGTCCTTGACGGATAAGGTCTCCAGGCAACTGCACATTCCTCGGACAAATGTCTCTTAACAACCTTGGTAAGCACAGGGGCCCAGCAGTCCTGTTTGTCCTTGAGACAGTTAGCAGCACAGATACCACCCTGCTCTCAACACCACCATGGGTCCCTTCCTTGTCAGGTCATGGCCACAATACCAGCAGAAATATGGTGTCAAGAGAGGGAACAAAAGAAGAAAGAGAAAGAGCTTACTGTAACATCAAAGGTAGAGGCTCAAACTCTCAATGAACAATAGGAAAAGACAGAAACTAAAATAGGCATAGTTAAGCCAAAGAAGGTTTACTCCTCAATATCTAAACCCATGCAGCAATTACAGATAGATGAGGAGAAAATGGGCAACCTTAACAGTCCCCAGTTGCCTTAGTCAGGACCCCCTCCACGATCAGAGTCTAATCCTTTCTCTGAACTACGCACATGGGAGCTGCCTTACTACTGATTACAAGGCTTTCTATGAAGATTTTGTAGGCACAGAGTTAAATGATCCAAACATGTGAGATGTGAAAGAAAAACAACCCAATTTCTAAGGGCCAGTGTTCATTCATTACCTGCTATTAAACTACAATGGCATCATGAAGAACCTATCTGGATTGAACAGTGGCCTATAAAGACAAATTGTCACATTTAAAGTCTCTGATAAAGAAACTATTGAAAGCTGGACATACAGATCCCTCTATCAGTCCATATAATACCCATTTTCATCATAGAAAAGAAAACAAAAGGAAAATTCAGGCTTCTCCATGACCTCAGGGGTATTAATGTTGTTATAAAAAAAATGGGCACTACACAGCCCAGTTTTTAAGTGCTACCAATTTACCCATGGGATATCTTAATAGAATTTTAGACATTAAAGAATGATTTTTCAGTATTACCCTACATCCACCAGATAGAGAATAATTTACCTTCATTGTGTCTGTCACCAATAATATGGTACCAACAAATAGGTATCAGTGGACAGACCTTCCTCAGGGGATAAAAAATAGCCTGACCATATGTCACATGTATGTACTACAGGCTGTTAAATCATTGTTAGGATACATTTAACAGTAGTGTATTAGATGGATAATATTCTGCTAGCTGATACTAAGAATCATGATATAGAACAAGCCTTAATGATACTACAGAACAACTTAAAGTCTATTGGACTTTGTATAGCACTTGAAAGGGTACAAAAGATCCCACCTTACACTTTTTCAAACACATTGGTGCTTCCTAACACCATATGCTCTAGTGGGCCAATTATTTACATTCCATACTAAAAACCTTTAAGTCATCTTCAGGTACAATTGGGACATACTAACTGGATAAGGTCCTGGCTTAAAATTACTACAGACCAATGTAATCCTTTATTCAATTGCCTTAAAGGTGACCCACAACCAAATTATTTGAGGATGTTACTCCTGAGGCAATAAAAGCAATTTGGTTGTTAACAAGGCATTAGGGACATTATAATTGTTCATATTTGACCCAAATAAGGATCTGTATGTCATCACTTTGGCAACCCCAGGCCTTCCTACATGGGTATTATGACAAACCAAACAGCATATATTACAATGGATGAATTTGCCCTCCAACATTATGCCTAAGATCTGTAGCCCACTCAGTGCCCTAGCCACATTAGTACAAAGTCCAAGAAGGCAGCGTAGGCACTTATGGGTTAGAGCCTGATAGATTGGTACTCCCAATCTCAAAAGAGTAATTAAACTTTCTACTATAAATAATTCCTCTATACTATAAATGTTAAAAAGTATACCCAGGCATAACAGTCATTTGGGTCAAGATAAATTCTTCCAGACTCTGAATGAATTAACCTTACAGTATATAAACCCTGTATCCATTCAGCCCATTAATGAAGTTATGTTAGTTTTCACTGATGCAACCTCCAATGGTACTTTTGCCATTGTAACTTTGGATGTAATCTCCAATAAACAACAGATGTTTCAGAGAGACAAGCTATTGTGGTCCCCCCAATATCTAGAACTTTTAGTTTTCTACAACCCATTAACCTGTTTTCAGATAACCAATATTGTGTCCACTTAATTTCCCAGTTTGCTTAAGCTTGTTGCAAGCTAGATCTAAACAAACCACTAGATGTTTTGATTTCTAGCATCCACACTGTGCCAGAAGGAAGAAGATGCCCTCTATGTATTCAACTTATCAATCAAGGCACATTCTCATTTACCAGGACCATTAGTGGATCTCACTAAAACACTGGATCAACTTACTTGGCCAACAAAGGTCATGAAAGTAACTGACAAAACCTGGTTACATACACATTTTCACTAATCCACCTAAAGCCTCCATAGGCTGTTCCCAGCCCTTTTTAAGGAAGCTTGTAAACAATTAACTAGAGATTGTGAAAAGTGCACTCCATTTCTTCCCATTGGACTCCTACAGCCCTCATGAGTAAAACCTCCCTGGGCTGAAATCCAATGCTCTTTGGCAAATGGATGTCACCCATTCTCCTTTTGGCAAACTTAAATATATACATGTAATCATTGATTCCTATTTATTTGTTTTGTTGTCATTATTTATTGCTTTGTTGTCACTATGTCTTCCTCGGGCAAAACCACAAAAAGGGTTATCCTTCATTTACTTAGTTGTTTTGGGATCTTGGGAGTCACTATTTCCATTAAAATTGACAATGACTCGGTCTATATAAACAATACCCATAAAAAATTTTGTTCATTTTGGCAATAAATCATGTGACTGGATTATCTTATAACACCCAAGCTCAAGGCATAGTTGAGTTCCTTCATGATAAAACAATGCTTCAAAAACAGAGTAAGTAAAGCTATACTAGATCCCCACATGATGCCATACATTATGCTTTATTTGTTTTAAAATTTCTCACCACATCAAAGTTTTCAAAAGAAACAGTAGCCCATAAGCATTGGGCTCCCCTCATAAGGCCCTATTTTTGCCTTTGATTTTAAGAAAGGACCCCTAACCAACATTTGGAAAGGTACAGGTCCCCTCTAACAATGGGTCAAGGGCTTGCTTGTGTCATTCCAGAGGATGAACCTCAACCTATCTGTGTACCTACTAGAAATTTCAAGCCCTGGACACCTCAAACTACCAACAAAGAAGGTGAAAGAACTATCATGGGAAGAGAGACCCCGAGATGCCAGACTCAACAGAACAGACAAGTCTCACATAAAGTAACCTGGGGCGATCTTAAAGGCATAGTTCAGCAAGGTACCATAATGACCCAGCACCCAGTGTGGGCCTTGTTCCAGGAATAACAATGGTAGTGTTGCTATATACAGCTCTAACAGCAAGCAGTGAAGCTAATTATCAGGTAAATTGGGCCTTGGTCACCAGACTACCACATTTGGTAGTAGCAAATTAGGAAGGAGCATTGCTGAGGTTCTTCTCTACTGATTCAGTTATCATTGACCCTGAACTAGATATGACATTTACTATCATAAAATAGAATACTAGCATATCATTGCCTAATAGATCTATTTGTTTCTTGGATATTACAAATGACATGTATAATCCAAACCAACCTCTTTTCTTCTCCCTTGCTGAAGGGGGAAATGTTGATAAGTGTAACTACACCTATGTTGGCTTAACCTTATTAGATCTAAGGATCAGAGATAAAAAGATCAATGTTCATAAACACCCCAGTGGTATATGCTAAAAGCCTTCATTGTCAAGCTGCCCAATCACTCTTTTTGGATTACCTCCTCAGATAATAACTCCATACTGAATATTAGTAATACAGGAACTACTTTTTCTATTATTTTTTCCTAATTACACTTATACCCATTTCAAACTTGTCACACCACATTTCACCATGCCGATAAGATGGGAAGTCCAAATATAACTTTGAACAAGTCCCTTATACACATAACTCTTCATGCTGACTTTTTAATTGCTTAAATTCTGCTATGAATGCTAAACATATGTTTATTCTTAGAATTCCTCTTGCCATATTGTTTCTGGTGAACATGTCACAAGAATGGAAGAATTCATGGGACATGGAGGTGAAGAAACTTCTGAATGAAACTCTGCACTGCACCAGGTGCACCATTGGCCTCATTATAACAGGGATGTTTGCCCTGATTACTGCCCTAGCCACCTCAGCCATTGCCACTGTCTTGCTCACTCAAAACATTCAAAGTGCAGAGACTGTAAACAATCTATCCAATTCCACATCAAAAGTCTTTACCATCCAAAATGACTTAAATAAAATCTCACATGCAGCCTTACTATTTATCCAACAAGACTTGGATCTCCATCGAGAGTAATTAGATATATTTTTTATAATTCAAAGGCTTATTTATGACCCTGATTTTAAGAGCATTTGTGTTACTCTCAGACATATTCTGCCCAGGGTTTGCTTGATAATACAAGCCTGACTATGTAACAATAAAGTAGAATGAGTTCTCTGAAACTGGTTTCTGTATGTCTCTCATCAACTCTTTTGCTGCACCTGTTTGGTGGTTCCCAGCTGGATGGAGGGACCACACAAATTAATATTTGCAAAACCTGTTTTAAAAAGTACTCAATGAAATATTTCCTGAAGTTACTATAAAATGAAAACTGGTGTGCACATTAATTACACTAGAAAAAAAGTAAAGGAGAACCAATTTGAATTCAACATTATAAATAAAACAATTGGCAGGAAATAAGTGTCACTGCTATAACATAGAATGTAAATTGCTTCAATTAATCAATCAAACGATAAAGAGTAGCAGATTTGGTTAAAAAACAAAGTAAGAGTAAATAATATGTTGTTACCAGAGACTCACATTGAAAAAAGACATGCACAACCTGAAGTTATAAGAGTGGGAAAGATGTATCCTGAAAATATCCATTACAATATTAGGGCTTATATTTCTGTATCAGTCAAGGGGAATTCAAGAAAAAAATTATTCAAAATAGGGAAATAAAATGTCTTATTCCTGTTTAATAATTTTATCCAATACCAAGATACAG
>NW_025920197.1:732563-803501 GCF_902686445.1 Sciurus carolinensis | reverse complement strand
TTTCAAATTTGCTTATTTCTACAGTGGTTAAACAGTTTTTTTATATATCTGTCGATTACTTTTAGATCCTCTTCTGTTAACTGTCTCTTCATTTCCTTAGCCCATTTATTGATTGGGTCATTTATATTTTGGTTTAAAGTTTTCTTTTTTGAGTTATTTATAGATTCTGGAGATTAGTGCTCTCTCAGACGTGTGTGTGCAAAGATTTTCTTCTCTCTTCACATTGTTAATTGCTTCCTTTCCTGAGAAAAAGCTTTTAGTTTGAATCCATCTCAATTATTGATTCCTGCTTTTATTTCTTTTGCTTTGGGAGTCATGTTAAGGAAGTTTTGTCCTAAAAGGACATGATGAACATTTGGACCTAGATTTACATCTATTAGGTT
This sequence comes from Sciurus carolinensis, assembly GCF_902686445.1. NCBI lineage: Eukaryota > Metazoa > Chordata > Mammalia > Rodentia > Sciuridae > Sciurus > Sciurus carolinensis. The sequence continues at coordinate 803,118 of NW_025920197.1, read as the reverse complement.
CAGTGTCTCTGGTTTAATTCCTAGGTCCTTGATCCATTTTGAGTTGAGTTTTGTGCAGGGTGAGAGATAGGGATTTAGTTATATTTTGCTGCATATGGATTTCCAGTTTTCCCAGCACCATTTGTCAAAGAAGCTGTCTTCTCTTCAGTGTATACTTTTGGCACCTTTGTCTAGTATGAGATAACTGTATTGATGTGGGTTTGTCCTTGTGTTCTTTATTCTGTACCATTGGTCTACCTTCCTATTTTGATGACAATGCCATGCCATTTTTGTTACTATTGCTCTGTAGTATAGTTGAAGGGTCTGGTGATACTCCCTGCCTTGCTCTTCCTGCTAAGGATTGCTTTAGCTCTTCTGGGTATCTTATTTCTCCAAATGAATTTCATGATTGCTTTCTGTATTTCTATGAGGAATATCATCAGGATTTTAATTTGAATTACATTGAATTTGTATAGCACATTTGGTAGTATGGCCATTTTGACAATATTAACTTTGCCTCTCCAAGACCATGGGAGATCTTTTCGTCTTCTAAGGTTTTCTTAATTTCTTTTTTTAGTGTTTTGTAATTCTTATTGTACAGGTCCTTCACCTCTTTTGTTAAACTAATTCTCAAGTATTTTATTTCATTTTTTTGAGGCTATTGTGAATGGGGTAGTTCTTCCAATTTCTCTTTCAGAGAATTCATTACTTACAAAAAAATGCATTATGTTATGAGTGTTGATGTTATATCATGCTACATTATTGAATTTATTTATGAGTTTTAAAAGTTTCTGGTGTGATTTTTTTGCTTATCTAAATATAGTCATGTCATCAAATAGTGATAGTTTGAGTTCTTTTCCTATTCATATACCTTTAACTTCTTTGGTCTGTCTAACTGCTGTGGCTAGAGTTTCAAGAATGATGTTGAATAGAAGTGGTGAAAGAGGGCATCCCTGCCTTGTTCCAGTATCTAGGGGAAATGTTTTCACTTTTTCTTCATTTAGAATAATGTTAGAATAATGTTGGCCTTGGACTTATCATAAATATCCTTTACAATGTTGAGGTATGTTCCTACTATCCCTATATTTTCTAGTGTTTGGAACATAAAAGGTGCTATATTTTATCAAGTGGCTTTTCTGCATCTATGTAAATAATCATGTGATTCTTAACTTTAAGCCTGTTGATGTGTTGAATCACATTTGTTGACTTCTGGATGTTGAACCATCTTTGCATCTTTGGGATGAAAACTACTTGATCGTGGTGCACTATCATTTTAAGGCATTTTTGTATGCTATTTTCTATAATTTTGTTAAGAATTTTTGCATGTACATTCATTAGAGATATTTATCTGAAGTTTTCTTTCCTTATTGTATCTTTGCCTTTGCTATCAGGGTGATACTCGCTTTATAGAATGAATTTGGAATGGTTTTCTCCTCATTTATTTCATAGAATACTTTGAGCAGTATTGGAATGAGTTCTTCTTTGAAGGTCTTTTCAAACTCAGCTGAGAATCCATCAGGTTCCCAGACTATACTTCGTTGGTAGGCTTTTAATTAATTCTTCTATTTCATTGCTTGAAATTGATCTATTTAAATTGTGTATGTCCTCCATATTCATTTTGGGTGGATCATATCTCTAGAAACCTGTAAATGCCTTCGAGATTTTTCTATTTTGTTTTAATATAGATTTTAAAAGTAGTTTCATAATTATGTTTTGCATTTCAGTAGTGTGTGTTGTGATATTTCCTTTTACATCATGAATTTTAGTAATGTGAATTTTCTCTCTTCTCTTCATAGTGTAGCTAACGGCTTATCAATTATGTTTATTTTTTCAAAGAACCAACTTTTTGTTTTGTCAATTTTTTGTATTGTTTCTTTTTTTTTTCAATTCCATTGATTTCAGCTCTGATTTTAGTTATTTCCTGTCTTCTACTACTTTTGGTGTTGATCTGTTCTTTTTCTAGAGTTTTGATCTGTAATGTTAGGTTATTTAATTGTTGACTTTTTCTTCTTTTATTGAGTGTGCACCATACAATGAATTTTCCTCTTAGTATTGCTTTTTAGTTTCCCAGAGATTTTTGAAATGTTGCATCATTTTTCTTTACCTCTAAGAAGTTTCAGATTTTCCCCCAATGTCTCCTTTTATGCATGCATCATACAGTAGTGTATTACTTTGTCTCCAGGTGTTGGAGTAATTTCTATTTTTACTTTTCCATTGATTTCTAATTTCATTCAATTAGGATCTGATAGAGTGCAAGGTAGCATCTCTTTTTGTATTTTCTAAGAGGAGCTTTGTGGCATAATATGGGATCTTTTTAATAGAAGAATGTATATGCTGCTGAGAAGAAAGTGCATTCACACATTGATGGATGGAATATTATATATATGTATAAATTCTAAATTGTTGATTGTGTTATTAACTTCTATGGTTTCTTTGTTCAATTTTTCTTTGGAAGATCTGTTCAAGGTTGAGAGTGTTGTGTTACAGTCACCTAGTATTGTGTTTTGATCTATTTTCTTCCTGGAATTTAGAAGAATTTGTTTAATGTAAACGGATACACATGTACATAAATATTTATGATTTTTATGTCTTGCTGATTTATGCTTTCCTTAAGCAGTATGAAATGTTATCCTTTATCCATTCTGAATAACTTTGGCTTGAAGTCTGCTTTATCTCATATAAGCATGGAGACCCCTGCCCTTTTAGTGAGTCCATGTGCATGGTATGCTTTTCCCCATCCTTTCACCTTTAGTCTGTGTATGTCTTTTTCTATGAGATCAGTCACTTGAAGAAAGGATATTGTTGGGTCTTTCTTTTTAATCCAATCTGCTAGTCTGTGTCTTTTGATTGATGAGTTTAGGCCATTAATATTCAGGGTTATTATTGAGATATGACTTGTATTCCCAGTAATTTTGACTTATTTTTTACTTATAACTTGACATGATTTTTCCTTAATTGGCTATTCCTTTAGGGTTGTTCTTACCTTTGCTGACTTTCATTGTTGTTTTTCATTTCTTCTGCATTGACTATTTTGCTGAGATTTCTGTAGCACAGGCTTTCTATTTGTAAATTCTTTTAGCTTTTGTTTATCATAGGATTTTATTTCATTATCAAATCTGAATGTTAGTTTGGCTGGGAATAAGATTCTTGGTTGGCACCCATTTTCTTTTCAAATATGTTGTTCCATGCGTTTCTTGCTTTTAGGTTTGGGCTGAAAAATCTGCTGATATTCTTATTGTTTTTCCCTTCTATGTATACTTATGCTTTTCTCTCACAGACTTTAAAATTCTCTTTATTTTGTATGTTAGCTATTTTAATTATAATGTGCCTTGGTGTGGATCTGTTTTAATTTTGTATATTTGGTGTACTTTAAGCCTCTTGTATTTGATTTTCCATTTCATTCATCAGATTTGGAAAATTTTCTGCTATTATTTTATTGAATAGGTTATTCATTCCTTTAGTTTATGTTTCTGTGCCTTCCTCAATCCCAGTAATTTTTAAATTTGGTATTTTCATTATATCCCATAATATTTTGAGATTCCATTCATGATTCCTTATGATCTTCTCTGTTCGAACAACTTTGTTTTCAAGATTAAATATTTTGTCTTCTTTGTCTGAGGTTCTGCCTTCCAAGTGATCTTGACTTTTGGTTATGCATTCTATTGATTTTTAAGTTTGGTTTATTTTTTCCTTCATTTCAAGGATTTCTGTTTGGTTTATTTTCATAATCTATATTTTTATTGAAATAATCTTTTTCTTCCTGCAATTGCTCTTGTAACTGTTTATTGGTGCAATCATTCATTGACTGCACTTGCTCTCTTACCTCATTGTTTACTTCTAGCATCATTTTACTTATGTACATTCTGAACTTCCTTTCTGACATTTCTTCTTCATGTTGTGATTGGGTTCTATTGATATAGCATTTAGGTTTGTTTGGGACACTCTCTTCCCTTGTTTTCTCATGTTGTTCATGTACCTTCCCCTAGAGCACTGCAAATTTGATGTATTGCAGTTCCTCCCCTACATACTTACAGTGTCCCTGAATATTTCCAATACCTCACCTTGAAGTGAGAGATCAATATTAGTAGTGCACCAATCAATAGGTATCCTTAACCCAAATAGTCCCTATTAAGATATTAACTGTGTTGTTTTAATAAAGAGATGATGAGTTCAAATTATTATCTATTGCAAAACCAATAGGTTTGCAATAAGGACCACAATTTCTAATGGTGGACAAAGTGGACAGGGAGGGTGTGTAGGATAAGGATATAATGTTACTGAAATAAGAAGTGAGTCTATAGAGATACCGTGTTGTAGGAATATTGAAAGCAGAATTAAAAGAAATATGTTGTTAGTATGAGAGAAGAAAAAATCTCCAAGGGAACAAATATATAAGAGAATAAGAATGAGAAGAATATTAATAAAAGAAAAAAGTAGAAATATTATAGGTATAATAGGAATAATCTTAATAATACTACTAATTAAAAAATAATCAGCAATAAAATTATACTGTACTGTTCAAACCTTCTATTCTTTAGTAGTCTGATGCTTGAGAGGAACTTGATATTTCAGTGTCCCAAGAATGGTGCTATCACACTACCTCCAGGTCAGGTATAATCAATGCTTGTGGGAAAAGGTGACTCCCATGTTGATATATGATCAACCACAGTGTGGGCACTGTAGACAGTGGGTCTGATGGTATGGGTTTGGGCTTGGTACTGTAGATTGGAGAGACCAAAAATATTTAACATAGTTTTAAAATTAAATGCTGATTGGAAACATTCAAGTGACCAGAAATCTGATTCTTGGTATTTTTTCTTCTCAAAATACTTTACACTCTAGATCCACATACAAAAAATGGAAAGATAATTTTTTTGATAGATCAAAGTACTCTATGCAGGGACAACTGTAGAAATGGAAAAACAACTCTCAGAGCACTGTCTCATGCCATGTGTTTGTTCTTAAAATAAGTAGTTTAGTCAGAAAATAGGTTCCAAAGAGCAGCAAACACTCCACCTTCTTTTAATGTTTGCTTGATCAGCTTTAAAGGGTTATGGTTGAAGTTTATTAGAACTATTACAACCTGAATGCTATCTGCACTACAGAGGTCTCTGGGAGTTGCAGGATTCATTGTCACCCAGGCATCTCTAAGGATTCTGGGTTGTGTTGTGTGGTGTTCTCCCATGCGTCTCTCACCACAGAGACATGTGGAAGATGTAGTCCCCAAAAGACCTTGAGCATTCCAGCATAGTGCTATTTTGGTGCAGCCCACACAATAGTGACTCCTTGGAGTTCTGATACCCCAGGAATTCTCAGTATTATAGTTCACTCTAAGGTAGCACTGACATCGGAGGTCTCAAGAACATCAGGTCATTGATTATTCAGAGTAGTATAGTCCATTCTAAGTGGAACTCACCATCAAGACTCCAAGGATCTGAATTCTGCAAGCCTGCCTCTATACCACTGAGGAGTCTGGATAGTGCAATGCAAAGCTTATACCTGTAGCTCTCAATAGGAAGCTGTCTAGGAGCTACAGGGTCTGAGGTATTCTGGCCTTCTGCCTGCAGAGTCCTCAATATGGAGGCCTCTGTGAATGGTAGGCCAAAAAGGCACCTGGAATCCTCCAAGAATCTTAGGTAGTGTAGTTTACATCTCTATCACACAGTCCTCACCAATGAGGATCCTGGGAGATTCAGGTCCCTGAGGATTCTTGGCAGTGTAGTCCAGTGTTTTGCCTATTGGGAGAGCCATGAGAACAGAAGGCCACATGTTTGCCTTGGTACTCTGAGAATTCTAATGGAATACAGTCCTGTTCCAATGCTTTCCTGACTGTGGAGGACTCTGGAAACTCCAGACTTCACATCTAGATTAGCCTCAGGACTTATGGGTAGTGTAGTTTGACCTTAAGTATGTCCAAACCTCACTGTCGAGTCCTCTTGAAGTTGCAGGCTGAAACTCACCTCAGCAACACACTCAATGATTTTAGATAGCATAACCATACAGTTCTCAATGCAGCGGAGCTTGGGAGCTGCTGGCACTATGCATTGTGGGTAATGTAGTCTTGTGTTTTGCCCATTCCACACAGAGAAATCTGGTAGCTCAAGTCCTATTAGAATTGTGGGGAATGCAGTCCTGTGGTTTGCTCACTCAACACAGAGGTTTCTGGCAATCCCAGAGGATTATGGGTAATGAAGGGCAGTGTTCTTGCTCAATTATTACAGATAATCTTGGAAGCTAGAGCACCTGAGTATTGTGGGTACACAAGACTAATGATTTATTTGATCACCACAGAGAATACCAGGAGTTGCAAGTCCTGAGAGTTCTAGATAATTTAATCTAGCATTTTATGTGCACAGATATGCTTGGAGAAGGGCCACAGTAACTTCAATCACTGCTTTTCCTGGTACCCTGAAGATTCCAAATAGTGTGCTCCAACATTACATCCCTCATCACAGAAACTAAAAGTTGAAGAGCACAGGCATCCCCAGGGAATTTGTGCACCAAAGTTTGGCATTCTGTTCTTGCAGTCCTCATTCCAAAGGCTCCTGGGAGCAGCAGGTACTCAAGGGTAACATGTAGCACAGTTTGTCATTCTGCCTGCCCACCACTCACTGCAGAATTCTCTGTGAGCTGCAGGTCCCCAAGGGCTAAGCTTATTCCACTCTGTCATTTGGCCCATGCTACCCTCTTGCACTGGGCCCTGGAAAATGTAGACCCTGAAGGACTCTTGGAAGTGCAGTCCATTGTAAACTTTGCATCCCTGACCCAAGAGACTCCTAGGAGTTGCTTGCTACATTCCCAGTTAGCCAACCCTGAGAACTCTAGGCAATGTGGTCCAGCATTCTGCTGCCCAGTAATGACCAATATGGCCCCCAGAAGCTTTGGAACATGTGCTTACCTTCATATCCCAAGGGTTCTGAGTAGTGTAGCTCAGAATTCTTCCTTCCTAGCCCTCTCCATAAATGAGTGTGTGAGATGTAGCAGTATGTATGTCCAGTTAACCCCAGGGGTTCTGAGCACTTTAGTCTGGCATCTATTGTCACAGCTGTCACTACAGTGGCTTCTAGGATATGTCATATTGCCCACCCTTCTGTGTGTAGACTCACCAAGAAAGGACCAGTATATTTTATAAAAATCAAGGTCACATAATTAAAAAAGTCTTTCCACAATGTTATTGCATTTATACATCAAATTCACATTATTTCAAGTACTTTAACACTGAAAAAAAAGAGTCATAGAAACAGGAATAAAGTTAAGCAGTGAGGTGGCACTAGTCTTCCCTCAGTCTCTCTTAAGACTCCAGGGGACTCCTGTGCCATTCCTGCAACATTCTGCAGTTGTTTCTCAATGTTTCTCTTTTCAGTGTCCTGGGATTTCTCCCCAGATACACACCCAATTTACAAAAATATTATGTTATGAAATCATGTTATGAGGATGAGCAGCCAAATCCTCAACAAAGTATGCTTTTGGAAAAGTAATCCCAGCTAAAACATTACCTATGAAAATAAAGAGCATGGCAGAGTTTCCTCCTCTGCACATAGAAGAGTGATTGACAGGCTTTCCCTCTTCTTCCTCATTTATTCCTCAGATGCACTTTGGTTTTCCTGAAGCCACAGTGACATCTCACATGTAGGTGCCAAGGAGACATTGTCTCCAGGTGTTCCCAGTAGAGGCATCTATCTCCCTGCATGGGTCTCAAGGAGAAGGAGGCTCTTGTCACCAGGATCATGGCACCAAGGTGTCCTCCTTCTTAGTTTCTTTCCCTGTGGGCACAGGACACCCATCCTTGGCTGGCAGATGATTTGAGGGGATCAGGAAAAGGGGCCCTGAAAACCACCTGCTGGTCACTGTGGGCAAAACAGGACACTTAATGCTCACTGTTCAGTGATGCCCCTGCACCCCCTTGTAGCAGTTCTGATGAAACTCTGAAATTTATTGCTTTTATTTTTCTAGGCCATGATTTTGGTAACTTAGGGATAGGAATGGACAGTAAAGTAAAACAGACATTATTACCTATGTACATTTATGACTGCATGACCAATGTGATCCCACAATATGTACAATCAGAAAAATAAGAGCAAACAGAGAAACAACATGTATCCCATTTGTTTACAACAACAAAAAAAGAATACAATAATAGGTGTTGGTGAGAATAGGTACACTCATATGTTGCTGGTGGGAATGCAAATTGGTACAACCATTATGGAAAATAGTATGGAGATTCCTAAGAATACTTGGAATGGAACCACCATTTGATGCAGCTATACCACACCTCAGTTTATACACACACACACACACAAAATCAACATACTACAGTGACAGACACAACAATGTTTATAGCAGCTCAATTTACAATTCACAATAGCTTAAGTATGGAACCAATCTAGATGCCCTTCAACAATGGACTTTATGGAAAGCTTCACAAAGCTCCTAACATTGCACTTTGCAACAGTTGATTGCAACTGTGGAAAAGCTACATTGATGTCCCAGTTTTTAACTTTTCTGAATACAAAGAATAATGGTTGCATAGTCTTTAACCTGATAATGAGACATGTATACATAAAGATTGCTGGCATAACTCTTTAGATTTGCATCTCCATCAGACAGCAGAGTTCCACCTGATACCAGCTTAATCTTCAAAATCTGTGTTTATGAGTCTTTATTTTTCTAATCCCCTTTTGTCCCTTACCACAACTACAAGTTTAGCTGTGCTGGTCATGGCAATAAAGTAAATTTATTCTCCAAATTAAAAAAAATAAGAAATTATATTCCATTTATGTATGATTTATCAAAATGCATAAATGCATTCTACTGTCATGTGTAAGTAATTAGAAGAATTTTTTAAAAAATTAAATAAAACAGCAATAAAGCCCACCAAAGAAAGCATGGTGTTAGCAAAAAGCAAAATATATGCTTGACAGGTCAAAGTTAACTGATTTCTTATATATCAGCAATAGTTTGTGGGAAAAATTGGAATTTGAAACTAGACTAAGAAAGAATTATAAACAATAACATTTATAATAACACCTATAAAATTGAAAATTAAAAAAGTAACTTATAATTTACAATTGTACATTCAGAAAACTAAGAAACACAATTGAAAGAAACAAATTAAAATATAAATAATTGCAGAGATATTCCTTGTTCAGGTCTCTACATAGGATGATAGTTACTCAAATTTGATTTATGGATAGGTGCAATCACACTCAAATATCCAGTGCTCTCTTTCTGAACTTCGAACAGATGGAACAGACTTCAGAAAGACCAAAAGTGAACTTGCACGTCTCAATCCCAACGCTTGTTAGAAAGCTGAATCAGTGGCCATAATGTGCTGTGTTGTGAACTAGACTGGGCATGCCTGTAGTTCCAGTGGCTCAAGAAGTTGAGGTGGAAGGATTGAGAACTCAAAGCCAATCTTAGAAAAAGTGAGGTTTTAAGCAACTCAGGAAGATTCTGTCTCTAAATAAAATACAAAATAAGGCTGGGGATGTGGTTCAGTGGTTGAGTGCTCCTGAATTTAATCCCTTGTATGAAACAAAAAAAAAACACCACAAAAAAAGAAAACAAAAAAATAAAATAACAACAACAAATACCCCACAGCTTGGAAAAATGCTGCTCAAAACACAACTGTCATTTTCTGGGAAATAAAACATGGGAAGAGGTTGCTGAGCCCCAGGCTGACTGAAGGAAAGGGGTGAACCCTGAGCACCTCCCAAAGGACAAGATGTCCACATCTGCTCTGGTGCTTGGTACATTCTTTTCTTTGAGGGGAAAACTGCATATTTTAGGCCAGGTATAGTAGTGAACACATATAATCCCAGCAACATGAGGGGCTGAGGCAGGAGGATGGCAAGTTCAAGACCAGTCTCAGTGACCTTGTCTCAAAATTTAAAAAATAGAGGGTTGGGCATATAGCTCAGTGGAAAAGTACACCTGGACAGATACTGAAACCCCAGTAACAAAAGAAAAAAGAAGCTGTGCTGTTTTCAGAGATGCAGAGTGGAGGGAATATTACTGTTTTTAGAAATCCATAGGACAGGCCTCAAATGGCAATATCTGAGGTAATGGGTCTCTTAACCAAGTACTGCCCTACCTCATGGCCTGCACAGATCACCATGCAATTGAGTGGCTCTTGATGCTTGCCTTTACAGGAGGAAATGTTCAGGAGCCTATGGTGGGGGCTGTGCCACCAGGAAACTCCCTACCTCTGCTGATACAACACTTGCACCTAGACACTCCTCTAGGTACAAATTCTGGGGACTCCTCTGGAATGGGTTGGTAAATCCTTTAAGTAAAGAAAGTCCACAAACCACTGGTGGGAGCAGGAGTGTGGTCCATGTGTGGCATCACACAGCCTCAAGTGGGGAGGCAGACACAGCATCCAGCCCACCATCCTGGGCCCCTAAACCCAGGCTCAGCACACTTGGCCTCCACCTACTTTTTGGAAGGATCTATCCCAACATTGATCCCAGCAGACTCTTCAGGATTCCATAGACCAAATGATCATGGGATCCACTGACTTCAAACTGTGTTCTGCCACTGCAGTCTCTCTCCACCAAGTGCCCCTGAGCCAAAGTCTTCTGTGCACTCCCTTCCACCACCATGATGATGTGCAGTGCATTCTGCCATCCTCCTCTGGCAGGTGCACAGGAACCTGGCCACCAACCATTTTCTCAACTCATGCTTGGTCTCTCTGAAGTAAAAACTATCACTACCTCACTGTGCCTCACCCTGTCTTTCTCTTCCTGTTTAATGTGTCTGATAATATATCAGAATTTGCTTTACTTTTAAAGATGAGCTGTCATGACTTGGTCAGCTCTGAGTGTACATAGGTGTAAGAGGAAAGGGCTGGAGAATGCAGGTTTCTCTCTGCCCTGAGCATATAAGGCAGGGCAACCAGTTTTGATCTTGTGGCCTCTGATATAAAACCCAGGCCTTGGGTGGAGATTGTGCTGACACCTCTCCTGCCACAACAGTGACAACTGCCCAAGACCTGCCTGAACACCTGGTATGTGGCTCTGCTACTTATTTTTCTGCCTGCTCATTCTCAAAACTCAGAGAGCACTCTGAGATAAAGAAATAGAAGACATCACAGCCTGTAGTCAGGAAGCAGGGGCAGGCCCACAGCCTTGGGGAAGCTGAATGGGAATACTACTAGAAGACACCCAGGAATTACAGGAAACTTTGTTCTTTAAGCTGAAAGGTGTAACAGGAAGATAATTCAAAAGTAGGAGTCAGAACAACCAGTGTGAAGGTTCATAACAAAAACATAAAACCCAAAAACTCTGAGCAGGCAAAGGCAGATTGTCTGTCAAGAACTAAACTGGTGTTGCTTAGCCATACCAACTTCTTTATAAAGGTGACTTTTCTACATTTCTGAAGGAAACGTGTTTCCAGCTCAGAATTCTGCCCCTGCAAAATGGGTATTCAGGTGTGAGGGTGGATTTCAGACATTTTTAAGACATTCAACAATTCAGAAACTTAATTTCTTTATGCTTCGTAGTGAAAGCTAATTGAGAATGTTCTCTAAGAAAACAAGGGAGTCAAGGAAGAAAGAATACAGCTGATATTCAGCAAGCACCAAGGGCAGCAGCTGCTATGGTGACTTCAGTAGAACTCATCACAGAGTGCAGTCTATGATGGTGGATGAGCTGCCTGTTGTAGAAGCAGACTTCCTCAGAGAATGCCAGTGGAAAGTCCAACAGCCATGCTTTGAGGGCAGCTAGGGAGGGATTCGACCCATCACTTCTGGCAGCCAGAGGACAAAGACCAGGACCAGGGTAGATGTGAACAAGGGTTGAAGGATAGTGGTCAGTTTCTACTGGTACATCTCACCACTCTGTAGTGGTCTGGAGGACACAGCAGAGGCTGCCTCAGGCTGCAGCAGCTTCCTAGTAGGAAACTTTAGACAACTTCAGTGTGTGTCCCACAATCAGTGGCCATGAAGGGCGTGGCACCCAGCAACCACCTCACTGCCTGGACCCTCATCTGTGGCTAAAAATGCAAGGGTTGAGCTCCAGTGGGCCAGGCACTGAGAGTACCCAGAGGAGATCAATATTATATCCTAAAATACCTTACCAGCTTATCTACAACTTTCTGCAAATTATTGAAGCCTGAAAATATTTAACAAGAGTCTAAGAGCTGAGTGAATTTGGCAGAAGCTGGTCATAATGCAGTGAAATACACCGGTGACCACTCACCACTCTGGTGTTGCTCCTGTGTTTCCACAGGAAAATTCCTGTAGCAGCCAGAGCAGCACACCCTGTCATCATCCCCATGTCTTTGGTAAAAGGTCATGGGGACATGCCTGAGGTCACACACCTGGATGAAGCTGGGCCTAGACATAAGCTTGTCATTGGTGGTGTCAGGGGAGATAGTAATGTCACAATGATGCACAGAAAAGGAGAGAAGTGTACACAATGCAGTGACCAAACAAATTGGGGGATGCCCTTGCCCCAGCCCCACACTGATTAGCCTGGGTTGCCCATGTTATCCTTATCCTAGTTTTGGGATCATGCCTCAGGAGATTTGAGCACAAAGAAAAGGAAAATGGCTCAAAAATACTGGTGAAGAATGTGACCTCTGGCCACTGCTGACTCCATGAAATAAGAAACTGACTCCCAATGGTAAATGAGTTCCAGAGACAGCTGGATCTCTAGGTGGCAGGTATATATGTTTTTCACTTCAAGACTATCACTCTGATCTGTGAAATACACATGAAGTCAGGGGTATGTAGGTCAGATGCAAGGAGCAAGCATGGCAGAAGAGGTTCCTGATGTGGTTTCCTTGCTGGTGACATCCTCCCCTCACCCTGGGGTCACACCTGTCTCTGACCAGGTGCCAGGGTCAGGGCCCAGAATACTCATATCCACTCAACACCCTGGTCTCTACCTAAGGAAGGAAGGGAACTGAATAGGCATGATGGTCCTCACAGCCTAAGGAGCTGACACTCCCTGGCAGCCAGTGGTCTTGGGTTGTGAGGAATACAGCAATGTCTTGGGCCAGGGTCAATGGCCTGCACAATCCTGGGGTGGTCTCTGGAAACTGTGGAGTCTAGTTTCCTCACATCCTATTGAAAAGAGATCAGAGGAAGAAAGGCTTAGTGGACCTGCAAGTAAGCAGGTGAGTACAGCTGTACTGACAAACAGGAGTGGTCACTGAGAACCTGGACATCCTGTCTTTGTCCCTTCATCTGACTGAACTGTTACTCTTCTGTAATTATGAGCCTAGCACACCCCAAACCTACAGCCTGGCTCAATTCTCAGACACATTCACTGTGTCTTCCCTCTGGTAACATGATGCCCCTGTCTCCAAATTGACTCCTGAACTCATGGTCACAGTTCCCCCTGAGTCCTCCCTCCTAAGTAAGCCTGTCCCTGTCACAAATCAGACCCAGGGTCAAGGAGTAGGAACCCTTGGTCACTTACCTGTCCACTGAGGCCTGTAAATTCAGCCAGAGTTGTCAAAGCAGCTGCCTGAGTGCCACAGGGGCTCAAAACTCTCCTCAGCACTGTGAAGTTCTGTGAGTTCTGGCAAGGCCTGCCAGTCTGACAGCACATGCTCAAAAAGTATCTTTTGGTGCCATTGGTAATAGGGAAAACATTTGAATATCTGCTCAGTGGTCAAGTTGATCTCTGAAAGCAAATTCTCCTGCCCAACACTGCTTCTAGCTCTGGGGTACAGAGATGCACACAGCTGTCTGGGGCAACTCATGTCTACCAAGTAAGTGGTGTGAGCCATGCTAAGCTTTCCAAGGACAGCAGAGAATAGGCCACGCAGTGGCTCACTGGAGAGAGGGCTGTGTGGTGAGCATGTGCTGGGGAGGCAGAGCAGGTCCCTGTGGACAGGACACATGGGCCTCTCTTCCTGTGCTGACCCACTCCCAGCCAGATGTGGAACCTGCCTCCCAAGCTGACCCCAACCCCACCCAGTTGAACTCCAGAACACCCAAAGTTTAGGCATGAAATATCCTGCACCCCTGGAGGGACAGGTCCTGCAGATGCTCCTGGCCAGTGTCAATCTTTGCCTGTAAATACCATAGGCCTAGTTTTCTAAGGCTCATCTCACCTCTGGGAACCCCAGCAGACTATCCAGGGGGAGAAGTGGGCACACCCCATGTGAGTAAACAACCCTGGAGGGAAGAGTTCAAGGGGACCTGGAACCAGTAGCAGGGGGACAGATCATTGGAGGGGACTGGGGGACAGGGGAAGGCACCCAGGAGAAAGGGAAGGATGGACAAAGGTGAGGGAGCCATCTGGTGGAGTGGGAGCACATGAGGAGAGGGGCAGTCACCTGTGGGGAGAGGGAGTACAGGAAGGAGTTGAGAGATTTCCCCCTTGGGATAAGAGAAGCCACAGTGGGAAGAGCCACATTTTGCTAGTAGGAGTACCTGTGGAGTGGGAGAAGTCACTTGAGTGGAGGTGGGGAGAGCCTCTGCTGGTAGAGGTAACTGCTTGGGGCTGGGGACAGTTGCCAAGGGGGAGATGGGGTCTTGTGGTCAAGGTGCCTGCCTGAGGTGTGAAAGAAGGCCCCTGTTGTGCTTGGGGAACTTTCAAGGGTGCTAGGGGAATCACCTGGGGTGGCCTGTTATCCTTACCTGCTGAACCTTGCTGGGTTTGGTGGTTATGAGTAATGCAAAGTTCTCCAGCCTCTGGCACACCTCTCTGGGATAGTGCCAGCTCTTGAGTCCTTTGGGGCAGATGGAATAGGTTGGTGGGTTCCGGTAAGAAGACAGTGAGGATGGTGATTTCAGATCAGGACAGGCTCTCTGAGGATGATGGCACTCATCACCCTGAACCCTCATCCACAAACCTCCTAGGGCACTTCCCTCCTGTCCACACTCTTTCCCACAGAAATGCACATTCCCTGACACATAAGCACAGAGCACTGCAAGGAGTCTGGCTGAGGAGTCCCTCTGGGTCATGAACCCTGCTGGCCCACCACTGTTCCCTAAACCAGGATTCCTCCTCAAGCCCATACCTGTGTGGGACACACTGCCTGAGACTCACTTTCTGTTCACCAAACTACAACCTGTCTTGCCTTCCTATTGCCTTCCAGTACTTTCCTCCATGACTTACTCCTGTTTAGTCCTTGCTACCCTTCCATTCCTAGCATCTGAGAGACTCCCTGAGGCCTAGATATGAGACACACTTGCCATCCATGTTCACTGTCACTGGCCACAGACTCTACCATCCACCCAGGCTCAGGTGGAAGGTGGGAGGAGATGGTTTTGAAGATGGCCTCAGTTACCTACTCCTGAGGAGGCATGGGGTGCAGCTTTGGCCTGGCTCACAGCCAGCAAAACACTGATGCCATACTGCTTATGGTGTTCTGGCTCTAACCTCTTACTCATCCAACCAGTGCCCCACTGGGCCCTGGTGGTATATCCAACCCCTCAGCATCCCTGGTAGAACCAGTGGAGACATATGCCCACAGAATCTCTTCTGCAGCAGTAGCTGTACAGGTTGGTCAGCACCACCACACCCAGTCTCCTCACATCCATGTGGTAGTAGATGTCATTCCAGAGCTACACCAGCTCTTGCTGCCTCCTGGCACCTGGCAATTCTGGAAGAAGAATGCTGAGCCCTGGTTGTCCTCAAATCCCTGGCGGCCAACCCTGCAAACCAATGTTGGGGAAGGGAGTAATGTCTGGGAATGAACACAAGGATCATCAAATCCGCAGTCTAGTGAAGCAGGGCAGATACTATAATGCCCACAAGACTCTGAGGAATTGCCCTGAACACCAGGAACTTTTCAAGCCATGCTGAGAACCTCTCCTCACCCTCCAGGTAGCCAGACCTGTCAACCCACCTTGACACCCTTCACCTTTCTCAACAGAGGTTGTTTCTCAGTTGCACAGGTGAAGAAGTTAAAGCATGGAAAGAGAGACCTGACAACCCACCTTTGGGTGCACATCTAGTTGTCACCTCCCGTGGCAACAATTGTGCAGGTATTTATTGGAGTGGCCTGGAAATAAACTATTCACTAATTTATGGTGGAAGATAGACTTTGAGAGAAAGATAGGCTTTGCTTAGAGGAAGACAAACTTTGCTTATCAGGAAGATAAACTTTGCTTAGAGAGAAAGTTTAAGAGAAAGAGTCTTCTACACTTATCAGAGATCTATTTCTTCTTAGTTCTGCTGCTTCTTCTTAAAGGTGCATCCTGCATCCTGTGAACTAATGGTGCGTCTACCTAAGGTGCTTCTTAGTGATGCATCCCACGTACTGCGATCTGCCTATCTGTGATATGCAACCTAAAGATGTGTTCCCAGTTCTCCGCTCTGCGATCTGCCTTCCGCCGCTGCCTCTACTTCTCTCTGTGAGCTACTTCTATCTTCTTGCTGCTTCTTCTTCTTCCTTTCTGCTAATGGCTTCTACTCCGCTTCTTTCTGCTAGCTACTGCTCTGCTTGCTGCTGCTCCTTACTGTTGTGCCCCCGCCCACTACCCGCTTATATTCCCTCCAGGAGGCGGAGGGTGGGGCCACACAAGTTGCGATCAGGCGAGGAGCCAGCTGCACAATCACGGCAAGGGTTAAAATGAGCAGGCCCGAGCAGGCATGCTCATGAACATCTGTGCACACGTTGTGCGGGTGGACTTAACTGAATACGGCCAGTGATAAATCACCTGAGTGCACTTATGTTAATTAACCTCCTCACTGCCAATGTGATCAGGTGTCGTCGTTCTGGCTGGCATAGCCCCCAACATCTAGGGTGACACCACAGTCAGCGCCAAAGGTTTTGAACTCAAGGAGTCAGTGTTGACCCACACATTAAGTGAATGGCCACCCAGTAATGCCAGGCCCTCAGATGTTAGAAATGCTCAAGGTCAGTGGGATAAATGGGACCCTATCCTTGCCCCATAACAGCTCACTCATCCTGAGCCAGATCTGACTAAAAACCAAGGATGCCCAGGCTGGCACTTCCAGTACCCTGTGTGCCCCCTCCATTTACTATACCCTGACAGCCCACCCTGTTGCCTCTGGTACCATGTCCACAGAACTGGCAGAAGGTACTGAGAATCATATGCCCTGCTCTCTGAGGTTGTGATCCCATGAACCCCTGCCATCTCAGAACACTTCTGCCTGCCCTGACCCAGATGCAGGAATTGGCTCTGGTAAGAAGCCCCTGCACAGGACAGGTTCTACCCTGTGCTAGGTGTGGTGGCCATGTTTCCTCAGGTCTCAGTTACATGTTACATCATCAGACATACCTGTGAGCCATTGTGACTGATGTTATAACCCTCTCTGGTGCTTCTCCTAAGCAATTAGGGGTAAGACAGGTCACAGCCTCTGGCAGAGGGAGAAAAATATCAACAGGCCCTAGACAGAAATGTCTTGGGAGTTCTAGGATGAGGAATAGGTCACTTAACCTTTAAGGGAACTGGGGGTCCAGACACAGGACTGAAAATTGTTGAGGCATTGAGACAGTCCCTGGGGGTCCTGCCAGATGTATGCCTGCTATTTACAAATCCCTCTGACTGATGGGTGGAATTATGAAGGCCCTAAGCAACTTAATGAATCCCTGTCTCAAAATTAAAAAATAAAAATGAATGAATAAAAAAGGTTGGGTTGTGGCTCAGTGATTGATTGTCCCTGAGTTCAATTCCTTATACCAAAAATATTCCCTTTGGGCCAGACATATCACTATTTGGAACCTGCCCAACATCATCCAGACATACTTTAATCAAATACACCACTTTTTAGGGAGGAGCGTGAAGAACAATCCTCATAGTAGATGGGCAAATAAAGATTACAAATGGCTCTCTATCAATAAGGTCAGGTTGTGATGCCAAACTTGCTGAGATCCAAGGTACCACCAGATAACTGGAGAGACATTTCTGGTTTTCAGATTGTGAGAAATACAAGGTCTGGTAGTTCATTTTAAGAATCTTGTATTCAGTCTTAGTTGGATCCAATTGTAACTCTTTCTTTTTCCCTGCCCTAATTCCAAAATTAGTCAATTAAGTAGACTATAACTCCAAACTCCTCAAGTCAGAGTGAAGGGCAGCACTGTATTAGGTTTGAGATAAAAGCAGGTGGAGAGTCCACCCAGGCACTTACTAGGCAGATTGTGGTAACATAGCCTTCTACCTGAAGTAAAAGTTTGCTTTGCCCACTCACTTTTAGGTATGGTATCATTTTGTGTGACACCTCCTTATTTCTATTAAGACTTACTGTGGATTGAGATCTGGGGTTTACAAGACAAGGACATAGATTTCCAAAGGTAGACTATGTCATATCCATTGATTTTTTAAAATTATTATTTAGCACACTGCAGCACAGGATGACCACTGAGCATGGACTTGATGATTAGGTAATTTACTTTCTGTTTCCAAGCCTGGAAAAGTGGATCCAGTGAGGGTAGGTCACCCTGACTGAGCTCATGTCCTGTTGGGTATAGTGGAAGCAGCCTCCACCTCCGTCTGCACCCTGTCCCACCACCCAGGCTTACTTCTAGAAGCCAGCAAGCAGCTAGACCAGGACATAGGCACACAGATGGACCAAATTCACATTGTCCAAAATGTGCGGGTGGAGCTGGCTCTACAGAATGGCAGCAACCCAGTGGCTGTGCCTTGGCAAGGTCATCCTGTATGTCTTGGTACAGCATGCCTGCCAGAGTCACCATCGCTGCTGGAGGCTATAAGCAGCCTTCCTGCTCCTTCAGTTGTGCCAGGAATTTCTGCATCCTGTCCATCACAGAGCTTGTTCTTCCCATCTATCAATCTTCAGGCCAAGTCTGTGTGGTATGTGACCCTGAGGGCAGCAACACCTGCACAGGACAGTAACAGCAAACCTGAGAGAGGAGACCTACATAACACAACCTCTAGAAATTCCTTCTAAACACCTAATGTTTGTTGGTGCAAAGCACTGACCTGGGTGCTGTCTGTAACCATCCACCTGGGGTCTGAGCTTCTCCTCTGTCCCCTACACTTATCCACAGTTTACCTTGCTCAGCCATCTCCTTTCTCCTCACCCCTTCTCCTCCAAGGGCTGAACATTTCCTCTCACTCCTGGTGTGGTTTCTGGTTCACCAGAGGCCCTGAGCTGCCAGATGGGCAGCAAGGGTCCACCTGACTTCACATGCATACACCCTATTCACAGCAGAGGCACAGTTGCTGCCAGCACCAGTCCCACTAGTATGATAAAAATGTTTCCTGTATCAAACTCTCTTACTGCAGAGAAACCCACCAAGAGAGGATATCTACAACTGGGAGCTGGGGGAGCTTGCTGATTATGGATTTTGAGACATAAGAACTTATTCACTGCCTAATTTCCTTCTGGGGAATTCTCTCCTGAAACTGAGGCCTGAATGTGCCCTTCTGGAGGCAGGGAATTCTTCCTGTTTATGTTCCCTGGCCATGGGTCTGACTTGGTGAGGTTGTCCCTAACAGGGACAGGGCACACTCTCATTTAATACTTGTCCCCCAGTCCCTTGACTGAAGGGAGCACCAAAGGCTCCAGGGCAGGGAACAGATGTCTCTCAGGACCCAGGTTTCCTCCAGTACCCCACAGTCAGCTGTTGTGAAGGACAGGCCTGGGTGCAGATTAGATGGAAACCTTAACAGAGAAAATAAAACAGTTTTTTCTAAGAGAATGTGCAGAAAAGGGGGATAATTTTTTTGCTTCCTAACTGCAACAGACCCTGCCATGTGCTCCTAACTTTTGGGATGCTTTGTGCTGGGAAGCAAGACCAGGTATCAGCACCACATCCACACATGGGAAGGTTCTTCTCTTCAGGCCTTAGGCCCAACTCCCAAGCCTCTTGAGACTCCCACCCATCTGCTTTTTTAAGGCTCCTGATGAAAGATCCCCTTGGCCCCACCCCACACACTGGACCACCCCTCCACACATGGAACCCCCAGAAATCAACCCACACCCATCTCATTGGCAGGCACAGTCAGACACTTGCTGCAGGGAAAGAGGCACCAGATGGGCAACACAGGGCTCGAATACTACCAAGCTGCAGCCAATCCACACAGGCCTGCAAACCTAAGGCAAGTCTCAGAAAGGAGAGGCAACCAACAAGATTGGGTGTGATGTTTCCCAACTCAAGGAGCACCTAAGCTAGGGAGCTGTGCTGCACACTCCCTGGCCCTGAGCAGTCAGTAGCCATCATGCCATGTAGCAGCTAGGGCTCTAGGCCAGTTGCCCTACCTGGCCAAAACCCAGGTTTTCCCAGACCTGGAGGAGCAGTTTTGGAGGGCAATACAGCTGGGGGGGAGAGTGCCCTCATGCAACCCTCCATCCCTGCCTTGTCCCCTAGACCTCGTGGGTGCTCACTGCCCATAGTAGGAACTAGGTGACCTGGCTCTCATGATGCCCAAGGTGACCAAACCAGCACAGCACTACCCAGAAAGCCTGGAGGGCAGTGTGAGCTGTCAGGCTTCAGCAGGGTCCCCTGTCCTGGCTGGACACAGAACAATCCACAGACTGCTCAGCTTTGCCCCACACATGACATAACTCCTCTTTACCTGGGCCAAGAGCTTAGGATCATCTTTCTTGAAACATTAGGCCTCTGGTCTGCATTCCCTTCATCTTTCCTCTTACTGTCATTGTGGAGCCAGTACTTGTTTTGAATCTCTGTGTGAAGGGGCTAGGGCCTGAAGCATCTCCAGTTGCCATGGAAACTGTGACACCACCACGCTGTCATGCCACCCCTCTGTGACAGCAGACACTGTCTGTGGTGCAGGCATGAGGTCACAGAAGCCACTCCTGAACATCCAGGTGACTCAAGGCCTGGGAAAGCCTCTTGGGAGAGAGAGAGATTCCAGAACCTGGAATCTCCATGCCCTTTACACCCGCCATGCTGAAAACCTACCCATTCCTCTTCAAATAGAGTCACTCTCCCATCTTTGCTCTTATGGCACAGGAGCACTGGAAAACTACTGAGGCCATTTTCAGACTGGAACAAATTGCAGTTGAATGATTGAGAGATCCCAGATATGATTTTCAGCAACTTATCTCAGTCCATTTAATCTTGAGAGAAAGAGCTGCAAACATAACTAGAGGCAGATGGACATTGGATGAAGCTATTTCTTTTTTCCTGCCAGCAAATATCAGTCCTGGGATTCCAGATCTGGTGAAGCATCACCACTTTCCTTTTCCTGTTTAGATTTACTGACAGTGTCTTGCTGAGTTGCTGAAGAATTCTGTAATTTAGGAAAAAATGCTTTGCCCAGGAGAAACACCTTCCTCTACCTCCCCCATCAATGAGATGGTAGGCAAGATCCAGCACCTCCACTGGCTTGTGCCTTTTCCCCAGATATATCCTGGTAAGAAATTTTCCAAGGAAAATGCCAGGAGGAAAAAGAGGAGTGAGGAAGGTATCAGCATATTGTGATTGAAAATGCTAGGGATCCAGGTATGAATGATCCAAGAAATCTCCCTTTATTCTTACCACCCGAGCCAATTCTGATTTTCACATAGGCCTGCCTCTCCTCTTGCCCCCAGCCTCTATGCTCACTGCCATCATTTTCTGCTTAGTGATCAGCTACAACCCTTTTCCTCCTTCAATAGACAGGGATAAACATTTCCCCTCATGACACATGACTAGATTGTGGGTCTTGATGTGCACAAAAGGTTTCTTGCAGGGTTGCTATAAAAAGGAAGATGAAGAATTCCTTAGAAATTTGTTGACTTTTTCTGGAGCTGGGTTTCCTGTAGAGAATTTAACATAGTCAAACCAGTAGAAGATCTAGAGGGTACCTGAAAGTGGCTCCTCCAGAGCAGAAAATGCAGTTTGTTTTGGAGAGTACTCGCCTATCATGCACATGGGCCATGGTTTAAACCCCAGCTCCTCAGATGAGGAGAAAAAAAATAACTCCTCTTTTGAATATGCCAACACTCCCTCATCTCAACTTCTTCTCCTCTTCTCATCAACTGAATCGGAACAGTTGAAAAAGTACCAGTTGGAAATGCAATCCTTTTCCAATCTGCCTTTCAGCATGGAACTGCAGTGAAAGTTTGCAGTGCTTCACTTGCCCTTCTTAAGAGAAGGTTTTCCTTGAGATGAGTCAACTCTCAGGAACTGATAGGTCAGATCATTCTCATGAGTATGCTTATGGGGTTGTACCCTCAGCAAGCTCTTGAAGAAGACAATGCTCAACAGGTTGCAATGGCAGGAACTTCAAAATGACAACTGCACTCATCTTTGGCAATAACCAGTCTTCTCGGGCACACTCCAGACTCTGTGCAAGTGAAGTGGACTTGCACACCTCAGCACTTTGCACGTGAACCTCTATGTCATGTGGAAAAGCAAGAGATGATGACAAAAGACAGCCACCCTTGGCCCTGGTTTTTCTCAGTTAGTTTTCCTTTGCATTGGTTTGCAAATGCCTTGAAATCAAATTGTATGATTTGGGGATGAAAACATGTTAGCTCCTGCTGATAGCACTCAGGAGGAACAGGAGGAGTTTGCAACCTAGTCTCCAGTATCATTGGAGTTCCTGTGTCAACAGGAATGAGACCCTTTCACAGATGTTGTTAATTTTGATGGAGATTCTGAAGAGAAGAAGTGTAGAATTGGGTGAAGGATATGGTGTTCTCACATGCACCTTAGTTCTGGGAATGGGTGGATTGTGCTTTGCAAGGTCAGGAATGACACAAGAAGCCCTATTTGAAAGAAGTTACACTGAAAGAAGAAAAGCAGAGACATTAGGTCTGTGGTGTGTTGGTCATGGAGATAAGCAAGACCAAGAAATCAAAAGGATGTTAATATTTGACAAATCGTGAGGATACTTTCTTCCTGCTCACTAAGGCCTAGCATATTTATGGATGCTCTCCAATGTATTCTTTTTTTTTTTTTTTTGCAATGCTGGGGATCGAACCCAGGGCTTTGTGCTTGCAAGGCAAGCACTCTACTGACTGAACTATCTACCCAGCCCCATATTCTGTTTTGATATTCAGGTTTTGACCATGTTGGGTGTTCACTTTTGCTTTTGAGCAGGACGGTTTTGACTAAATTTCTGATATTGAGGTGCACTCTTGATTTCCAGAACGATGCTTCAGTGCTGCATATCCCAATGTGAAGTCATTTACATTGAAGATCAATGGAGTAGGTGGTGTGGTGTAAGGAAAACCTTTCCTCAGAGGTCTTGTGCTGAAAAAGCTAAGAATCAGCATATGTATCATCAGCTGTACATTGCAAGAAACAGGAAAGAGCCAGAAATTGGCAAGGGCATTGATCTCCTTGCAAGGGGTATTAGGGCCAGTCATGATGGCTGCTTACAGAATGATCTGGCACTGACTACCTCCTGTATCTGTACAGTATGTTGAAGCTGAAGAAATGACCTGGAATTTGGACATAGAACTTAAACAATGACCATTTTGTTAGTGTCTCTTCACTGAAGTTGGTTTTCAGCACCAACACCTATTGCTCCCTGTCGAGCAACAAGGTCTGATGTATCACCTCAGGGCCCGCCTGAGGAGAATACGGGGCCTAGCAGGATGATGAGTGTTAGCAACAATGGAAACCCACTAGAGCCGGGAGGTCTGTCAGTGCACGAAGCACAGCTGGAATTCATTTATTGAGGAAGTTACACAGCTTTTATGCAGGGTGGGGGCTAGATGGGAACCAATCAGCTTAAAGGTCAGCAAGGCATGGGGGAATTATGCAGGGGAGAGTTCCATAGAACTAAATGGCAAACACAAGCTGATCACGTACATGGAACTGTTACTAATCAATCCTTGACAATAGGGAGTGGAGATGAGCAGGCCAATCAGGGAGTTGCTGGGTAAGAACACATTTTTCAGTTTCCGGGGGAGAGTGGCAGTACTAAGAAGTCTGGGTAAACTGTTGGTGGATCAGGCAGTGCCACGTATGAGGAAGAGGTTGCCACGAGGGTGCAGCCGCCATTAGGTTGCATCCCCTACAATTCCCCCTTTTTGTTTTATTAGCCCCCCCTGGAGCCAGTTGGAAGTTGGAGCTTCTTTCTTAAGTTGTCTCCTCTTTAGAGATCTTACACATCTCTGAATACTCCACAGTGCCTCAACAGTTCAGGGGGGAGGGAAACCTCATTAAGAGCCTGTCTTAGGTTTTCCCAGTGCACCTGGGATCTTACCCGTCATTAGCTCAAGGGGTCTCCAGGGGTCAACCTTGCATCATATGCCTCCTCATAACCAATGGCTAGCTGTTGGTATTGTACTTGGCTATTCATTAATTGTACTACCTCCAAAAGTTTCTGCATGAACTGTAGAAGGGAAGTAAGTAAGGGAGCCAGCCATGTAAGCCTGTCCAGAAGCTAGATTGAAGCTTGGTACGCCGTTTTTTTCAGATTTTCTTGCAGTTGCTTCATCTTGTCATGGACAATTCTGGACTGATCGGCATAAAAGCAGTATTTCTCCTGAAGAAACAAGTAAAGCCCTCCTTCCCTGGCAGTTAGTAAATTTAAACCTCTCCCAAGTTGTAGGACTACTGCTGCAAGGGAATCCAAATGTACCTGGAGGTCCAAGATTGCACCAGTCACTTATTGCATAATATCTATTAATTATTGTGAAGGTTTATTATATAAGGTAAGAGACATGCCTAGTTCAGCAATTTTGGCTCCCACTTTAGTAGCTACCATGTTCTTAACATGTTGTTCATTAAGAGGAATCATGCTCATTTGGATAATGTGCATATCCATCCTCTGGGGCCATTATTCTCATGTATTGTTGCCTTAACATCATTAATTGGACTGGGCTTACACGGTCCTTGATAAAAACTATTAAAATATTTAGAATGCAGGGTCTGAAGGTTAGGAGTAAGAATAAAATAATAAGTGGCCCCAGTAAGGTAAAAATCAAGGTGGTTAACCAAGGGGAGGAATTAAACCATGATTCAAACCAGCCTTGCTGTGCTTCTCGCTCCTTCATCCATTTGGCTAGTCCTTCTCTAACTTTAGTCATAGATTCTTTAATTACTCCTGAATGGTTAACATAAAAGCAACATTCTTCACCTAGGGCTACACACAATCCTCCTTGCTGTAGGAAAATCAAATCTAATCCCCTCCTGTTTTGCATTACTACTTCAGGTAGGGAAGTGAGGGATTCTTGAAGGTGGGAAATGGAGTTTTCTAGCTTCTCAGTATCCAGATCAATAGTTGCTCTTAAATCAGAGTAATGTTGGTTCTGAGTTATCAAGGAAGCTGTTCCTGTTCTGGCTCCTATGAGTGCCATACCCAGAATCATACTTAGGGTTATGGCCATAAGATGTCATAGTCCTAGGGGTGCTCCCTCTTAGTCATAGATAGAAGTCCTCATCTGAATGATATAATAGCCTGGGAACTAACCTAACAGGCATATAAAAGTCTTGGGAGTTATTGATCACTTCTGTATGGGCACATGGTGTGAGTCCTGTAGAACAGGCCCACCAAGTGTCCTGCTGGGGGATTAGATACTGACTTGAGTTGCTTAATGTCACAGTTTGCTTGCATAAAGATTGATGAGATGCAGGGATATGGCCTACACAGAACCCTTGTCCAGTGACTTGTAAGGTTAGGGAACCTTTTGATTGCCAGTGGCATTCGTTAGAGTTGTGGGAAGAGGTATAGTTTCCTAGAGTTGCTATGCCTTCATAACATGGTGGGGCTGTATCATAGACTTCAGTAGCAAGGTCTTGGCACTAGGAGATGTGGTTGAGAAATGTGTTAGGCTCAGTTTTGGGGTGCTGGTTTGCTGAACAGATTGTCTGCTCAGGTTAAGTACCCAGTTGGAACCCAATGCTGCTTTGCTCAGGGGTCTCTGGACTAGCTTGATTGTGAAAATTAGTTCAGGATCATGCCTACTGCAACAAAGCCTTAGTCCCCAGGTTTTCCCAGCTTCCCAGTTTGCCTTTTTTCCCATGAGAGTGAACGTTATGACTAATGGGTTGCAGTGTCCCCCTGGGGTAGCTAATGGGAAGGCAAATAATCTGATTGGTTTTTGTCATAACATGGCCCACAGTTTACCCTTTTATCTTGCTGGTGGCAATA
Source organism: Sciurus carolinensis (assembly GCF_902686445.1). Taxonomy (NCBI): domain Eukaryota; kingdom Metazoa; phylum Chordata; class Mammalia; order Rodentia; family Sciuridae; genus Sciurus; species Sciurus carolinensis. The sequence goes on along the minus strand of NW_025920197.1, from coordinate 777,191 downwards.
ACCTTGTCCCACTTCTTGCATGTTTTTACCCCTTTCCACCGAGATTAGTTCTCCAGTTATGGGGGGGTCCACGTGATCCACCCAGTAGATTCACAACCCCATGCTTTACAGTAGGTGCTTTCAGGACCTCCGCACTTGGAAATTTGCTTTCTGTCTCTCGAGTGAGTGGGGCAGACATAGAACCCTAGGCTTCTGGTATTGCTGTGACCCCTGAGTATGAGTTAAACACCCATACCCTGGGAAGGGTTCCTGATCTGAAGGGTCCCATGTATTCACCACAAGGTCACACAGGTCCACAAGGAGGTCAGGGAACCAAGTTCCTAGAGGGGCTAAATTTGAGGAGGTGACATTGGCTATTTCACTGGTTTCTGCATTGATGACCACCCAGGTTTGGTTCCACAGGAGGTGGGAGTTTCCTTTAACTAGTATAGTACTTACAGTTAGGAAGCAAAGGGCTACTAAAGATCCCAAGGTAAGCTGAGGGATTTAGAGTTTAGTATGGTTTTGATACTTATGGTATAGCTCCAGGTGCTCCAAGAAAACTTGGATGATGATGGCACTAATGAACACCAACAAAGAGATGATGAGCAGTCCAGTGATGATGAGATGAAGAGTCCACCAAGGTTTTTTCATACCTGTCAAAGACAAGAGACTACCATACTTCAAGAGGTGGAGCTCTTTGGCTCGGTATTATTATTTTGTGAGGGGAGGGAAATATTTGGATGGGGGTGATATTTAATGTTCTTTGCAGGGACCCAAATGGGTTTGTCCTCATCAATAGGAAATACACATCCAAATCCCCTTCCAATAGTTATGAGAGGGTCAGGACCTCTCCAGGGCCCTGTGAGAGGGTCTTTCCATTGGACTTTGATGTTATGATATTTTACCATGATTGCCCAATGCTTTTGGAAAGGGGAGAGATGATCATTTTTGGAAAAATTTAAAATATTTAGTGTGCATAGAGCCATGCTTAATTGATCATGGGGGATGATACTCCCCCTTTTTGTTTTAATAGCTGGGTCTTTAGGGTTCTCTTTTGTTGTTCGACAATTGCTTGACCAGTGGGATTGTAGGGTATGCCTGTATTATGCTGGATGCTCCATCATTCTACAAATGTGGAAAATGATTTACTGGTGAAGCCAGGGCCCTTGTCAGTTTTGAGTTGTTTCGGTAGGCCGAGGACTACAAAATGTTGTAGTAAATGAGTGATAGCATGTTTTGTCTTTTCTCTGGCATGGGCTGTGGCCCAGCAGGTGTGTGAGAAAGTATCAATGGTTACAAAGACGTATTTGAGCTTTCCAAAAGGAGCATAATGGGTGACATCTGTTTGCCACAGATGGTTAGGTGCTAACCCATGGGGATTGACTCCAGCTTCTTGAAAAGGAGGTACTTGTAGAAAAGGTGAACAAGATTTACAGGTCCAAGTGATTTATTTTAGCTCCTTAATAGGGTCCTGGGAATACCTGTGGTTTAAGCCCTGCCAATTAACATGAGTAAGCTCATGAAAGGAGGTAGCCTCCTCTTGAAAAGAATAGCTTTGCAGAGAAGATGCTAAGGAGTCAGCAATTGTATTGCCCCAAATAAAATACCTGGGAGGCATTGGTGCCCCTGGAGGTGCTGCAAGAATATAGGTTTAGTCCTCGATTTTAACAGGTTTCTTGCCTGAAGCATTAAAGGGGTGATGGGATTATCATCAAGTTTAATGTATGACCAGTGGAGGTTAGGGAGGAGATTGGCAGCATCGAGGCTATCAGTGAACAGGTTGAAAGGCTCTTGTATCTCACTTAAGGCTAGAATGATGGCATAGAGCTCTTCGAATTGTGCTGAACCTTGGATGTCACGAACTAATATCCTGGGTGTTTTGTCACCCTTCATAGAAGGTGGAAAAATAACTATCGCTGCTCCTCTTTTTCCCCCATCTGAGAACACCATGAGAAAGAAAGGATTAGCCTCAGGTAAAAACAATCTTGGTATAAAAAGTAACAAATTTTACAAAATTTAACAAATTTTACCTATTGATAACAGGTCCTATAATAAAACATTAAATGATAGAAATAAATCCCCACTAAATTTACTCTTTATAATTACCATTACAGACAAGTTTAGTTTGGAGAATAGCAGCTTGATAAATTCCCTGCTTTAAAACTTGTATACCTGGAAAATATGAACACATTTAATATACAAAGAGTGACCATTTTACAATTGCCTTGACACTTTTATATTACCCAATTTAGTTTTTAAAGAAAAATTTAGACTTTAATGTAGTACAATACTCTAACAGTTGTTTAACCATAATTGTATAAACCCCAATTTTCAAGACTAATTGTCCTAAAGAGTGAAACTTAACAGATATAGTGTCAGGAGCAAACCAGTGTCTGTAAGAAATCCTTGTCAATTTAACATATAAATTAAACTTCGGTTTATATCAGTACAGTAGTATTTGACTTTAAGAAAAACCTTAAACAGCTTTAACTGATTGTCTCACATACTTGTAACCAACTTAGTTACATGAAAACTTGTTGACATTTGCCCTTTACTTACAGACTTTCTTAGCACTTACTTAGACCCTCATGTATTTCATTATATCACACTTTCTTATCCAGAAAGATTTTGCTCTTCACTAAATATAGTTCCATTTTTAGAGCCTTTTTTCTCTTTCCTATGTGTTGACCCCTTTTTGTTCACATTCTGAAACAACTCTTATGAAGTTTTTGAATTTAAATAAATTACTCCATTTTAACAAGATAAAATACTTTGTTATTTATAGTACTCTAATTGAAACACAGTTGAAAACTTTAGAACCCTTTGTATATAGAATTGTACCTGTTAGGAAATAACTCTTAGTAACATTGTTTTTAGTCAAGATATTAGACAAGTGTCATGAACAGTATTTACCATCTTTTTGTTGTTGAAGAAAAGTCCTAGAAACAATTGATATTAGATATTGTTTAACATCAACATTTTATTAGTTTGACCACCTAAAGACTTGTGAGTTATTTCTAAAGACATTTCACTTTTATTAGTTTATCCAATTTAAATTGAACCTCTTTAAATCACATGAATTAAAAATATTTTGATCCATTTTTAAATTTTAATTTTAGGAGCATTCAGTTTTGATACAGACAAAACATGACATCAGACAGCATGACATACAAATAACACAAAATCAAAGGCCTTGTAATTTTATAGGTGAATCTCCATTGCAATGTAACAGATGTTTAAAAATAACTCTAGAGTTGGATAAAAAAGAACTGATCAAAGAAAGTCATGAGCTCAAAAGTACAGCATTAAAAAAATGAAACACAACAAGAATCCTAGAAAATGAGTTACTTCTGTGTAGCAGCCCAGGTGGTTCCCCAACTGAGACTGTTGCAGTTTACATTCCAATGCAGGCTTCAGCAAGGCCAGGCAGGGGCAGGGAGTGGCCCTGTGCTCAAGATAAGTTTCTTAATTTCTGGATAGGGTGGAGGAGGGGCTGAAGAAGCCTGGAAAGGGTTAGAAGAGAGAGTGGACTTGGGGGAGGACCTCTTCAAGGACACGGGTGTTCCCTCCCTAGGTGGCCATGGGGCTGTGTCAAAGGGATCAAGAGGGGGACCTGTTTCTGTCTCTTGTGATAGTTTCTCTTGACCCCTGCATGGGAGGACCTCAGAATGGTCCTTTGGAGAGTCGGCACTTTTGGAGAGGCCCCTATCTGTATCTGGGTTGCGGGAAGGATGCAGCGGGAAACAGCTTTTAAGGGCTGTGATAGTGGGGAAGGACCCAAGAGGGGGGATATCACCTTATTAACTTGTGTCTTATGAAGAAGTTGTTCATTTCTGTCCCATGTTTCCCAGTCAAACAAGTTTTCTTCAGACAGCCAAGGGGCTACCTTAATGAGGACCTTCCAGTTCTGAAACACCTGGCTATCTGAGAGTTCTAATCCTGTACTTCTAAGGAGGATCCTAAGGGAGTCAAGGAGGGGTCAGACTTGGATTTGGACTGTCCCATATCTTATGGGAGTACACTCAACCGCAGTCAGATTGACCTGTTGGTGACTTTGTGATCCTCCCACGGGGCACCAGTTGTTGCTCCCTGTCAAGCAACAAGGTCCAACGTATCTCCTCAGAGTCCACCTGAGGAGAATATGGGGCTGAGCAGGATGATGAGTGTCAGCGGCAATGGAAACCCACCAGAGCTGGGAGGTCTGTCAGTGCATGAAGCACAGCTGGAACTAGTTTATTGAGGAAGTTACACAGCTTTTATGCAGGGTGGGGGCTAGATGGGAACAAATCAGCTTAAAGTTCAACAAGGCATGGGGAATCTCACAGGGGAGAGTCCCATAGGACTAAATGGCAAGCACGAGCTGATCATGTTCACAGAACTGTTACTAACCAAACCCTGACAGTAGTGGGTGGAGATGAACAGGCCAATCAGGGAGTTGCTGGGTAAGAACACATTTTTCATTTTCTGGGGGAGAGTGGCAGTACAAAGAAGTCCAGGTAAACTGTTGGTGGATCAGACAGTGCCATGTATGAGGAAGAGGTTGCCACAAGGGTGCAACCCCATTAGAGTGGATCCCCTACAAACACCCTTCTGCTTTTCATGCCCCCCAGTGGTCCTGACTCTTCCGTTTGGAGTATTCAGCTTTGAAGCTTTGTTCCATTGCTTTTTCAGCATGATACATTTGGCATTCTGCCCTGTGAAAATGTGTTCATTGTGCCAACAGCAGGCTCTTGTTTCATCCACTGGTTTGTGGTCTGCATCTTTCAGGGACTGGTGATAGGTAGGACTCTTGGCCCTAGCCTGGAGGGACTTGTGCCACAGAGGCACTAGTCTGGTCAAGGGAATGAACCCTTGGTTGAACAGATTGGCCAGATATTTCTGCATCTGAAAGTGAGTTGAAGGACCTCTGAAAAATTCATGGCAGAAAAATTTCTGAGTGCAGCCAAGCTGTAAGGCAGCAGCCTAGGTGCTTGGCCCTGGCAGGTGGAGTGAGCACAGAACACCTCTTTTTGCTTGACAGCTCCCTCCTCTCCTCCATTCAACATGCTGAGTGAATGACTCCCTGGTCTCCTCATGAGCCATCACAGCAGCCATCCACCTCCACTTGGAAGACCACTTCCCTTTTCCTCTTTAGATTTACTGACAGCGTCTGACTGAGTTGCTGAGGTATTCCCTAATTTAGCAAAAAAGTCTTTGTCCAAGAGAAATACCTTCCTCTACCTCACCTGTGAGGGGTGCCAGGCTAGCTTATGTGCAGGTAAGCATCATGGATTTAAGACCTCCAGACTCCTGGAGTTGGGTGGAAACAGGCTGGTGGTGTGCAGCCTGCAAACTCGTTTATTGCAGGAACATGTCTTCATTTTATAAGTTTCTTGCCCAATCACAATTTGCCATGGGGGATCAGACACCAGGATCCTATACAGGATTTCTTGGTAACACTAGGTCAATTTGGGTCAATTTTTACATTACCAGGTCACAGAAGTGGAATGTTCCTCTCTGCAAATTTACACACTTTAGACATTATCTGCTGTGAGCCAAGAACTAGAATTTCTCCCAACATTGCATCACATTTCATTGAAGAAAAACTAAAAATTCTTCCAAAGAAGAATAGTGACAGCACAAATACATACAGCACTTCCTGATGTTTCCACAGATGGAGTCAGCCTGACTGGAATATGGCCACATGATGAAAAGAGGAGCTTGGGGACTCAATAGAGACTCAGTCCAGACAGACTGCTCCCAGATAAAACCCAGAAATACTGGCTAATAGAATGAAAAATTCATCCACAGGAGAAAGAGTCCACAGTTGTGGCACGGAAACCTGGCTGAATGGAAGATAAAATTTCCCTTCTAGTCAGCTGAGGAGAATCCCACTAAACCAATTAGTTAATGGAGAAAAGAAGTGGACCATGAGCCATGCATGTTGGTCAAGTTCAGTGGGGATCTGACACTGAGACCTCACCACTGCCTAGGTACATCACACGGAGGAAACTACACCCCAAAAGGACTCACACCAAAGAGGGGGTCCTTCTGAAAGCATGCAAACCTTCAACCTATTAACACACACAACATGAGAAGACAATAAGTCCTCTCCCAATTTTTTATAGTTCCCCAATAACTATATCCAAGGAATCTTTTTTCCTAACATCCACTAAGGAAATGAACTGGGAAATTATTGATTGTACCCTAACCACAAAGGTTCCATTCTACAAGGTTACTATTTGGTTAAAAGTTAGATGTAAAACTCATTTCAGACACTTTTCTGCCTCAACCTAGACAATGATTTCAAGGGATGATGGAAGCTTTAACCTTGGCATTAATCACTGGTACTGTGAAATTAAAATTTTGCACCATTGGGAATAACCATTCTTGGACATAAATGAGATCAGTGACAATTAGAGTTACATATGTTCATAATTTTAACTAAATATTCATGAGTCTTATAGTTAATGTTTTCATCAGTGAGGTTTTACCAATGAAAACACAAACAATATTCAGAAAAAAGTGCTTCAATTACTAGAATAAAACTACATTTAGTTTGCCATGATTTCCAATGTTATTTTCAGACACGTTAGATTGCATTAGATCTAAATATTAATTTATGACATTTAGATTCCTAAAGAGTTTTGAAAAAGATCATTTCATTTTAACTAATTTGCACTCTGGATGTGAGGAAAACAGGATGAAACCATGAATTCAAATTCCCATGTTTACATACCTGTGACTGCTTATTTTCAGTGCCACTAAGCCCTTCCTCCTCTTTCTCTGATGTTACATCTAACAGTAGTTCATTGACAAATGGATAGTTTACTTAAGTTACGTAGTACTCCTGGAAAGAGTAACAGTCTATTAAATTAAAAACTAATAATAGGTTTTATACTAGATCATCATTTACTTTAGAAACTATCTTATTGTGCTGTGTATGTTTTTGTGTGCTTGTGGGTGTACATGTGTGTGTATTCATGTTTTGTGATTTTATCCAGGGACTTTTGCAAACTTAGCAATTACTCTACCAATGAGTGGTATTGCCAAATCTATTGTACTTTGAGACAGAGTCACTCTAAATTGTTTGGGGTGTCATCAATCTTGCTATTCACCCATCTCAGCCTCCCAAGAAGCTATGTTTATGTGTGACCAATTATACCCAGCAAATATTTACTACTCTATGCATGCTTTTCCTGATGGAGAACTTCAAACTCATCAGGGAAAAACTATATGTCAACAGGTTTAATGCATAAAAGTAATTCAAAATTTATCCCTCCAGAATAATTAAAAGTTCCCAAAAATAAATTTTTAAAAATACCCACAAAATATCCAAATCAGTTTGCTATTCTCTCCTCATAATAACTTTTCAACATGCTGTTTTCATCAATATTAATTTTGTAATGACTGATACTTTTTTACTCATTTGTCAATGAATACCTTCATATCTAAAAAGTTTTTTTCACTATTCTGACGAATTAATTTTCTTCTTTTAGAAGGTAAACTATTTGTTCAGTCCTTCAGGACTATTGCTATCATTCCTGATGTAGTGCTTTCCCCTTGGGGCTACCTTAGTAACCCAGCACCTATTCTACTTAGGACCTAACAAATTGACCTGTAAAAATTTTCTATACAAATCTAATCCATTTGCTCCCAGATTGTTGGGGATGTTTTTTATATCACCTCAGAGTCAAGAGTTCTAATTATTTGAACCAATAACTGAGTAAGTTGTTGGTAAGAGGTAGTTGAGAAAGAAGGTGCCTTTACTGAAGTTTGGTATGAAGAGAGGTTTAAGGAGTGAGATTATCAGCCAGAGGCAGAAAATGGTAAGAACAGGGAAGGCTGTAGCATGACACAGAGAAAAGCACCAAGTTGACCCATATTTGTATGACCATACATGGATGGGTGAAGAGTAATGACAGAGGACAGCACAGACAGAAAAAGGGTAGAGGCTGATGGCTGCTTATGCAGTATACCTAGACCAATATCAATGCTGTGTGTGGTAGACATGAGGGCCTTTGTGTGAATACAGATGAATAATGAGAAGACAACAATGCAGTGTGACATTCATGCAGGTCTGGATAGAGGGAGTGTTTCCAGAAATACAGAGAATAGACAATTTTCAGTGACCTGTATATAATGAAGTTTAATTAAATATACAAACTTTAAGAAGCTGGGCCAGCTGAAATGCTTCCTCTGTTTCCTTTGCATTTCTTTCCATAGTTACCATGGAAACTCATTTCCCCTTCCTGTTAGTTATTCAAAAGCAATTTTGAAAGCTTTGGTCTTGATTCATTTTATATTACATTCTTTGGATTATTCCTACTACAATTTCTTCCCTAATCAGTACTTGTATCTTTAAATACATAATTTGGTTCCAGATATATAACCCAGAAGACCTATATGACTGAGCCTCATCCACAGTATTATTTACTTATTTACTAACTCACTAACTGACTTATTTATTTATTTATTTCTGAGATAACTTCTTGCTAAATTGCTTATGGTTTCACTCTTTGCTGAGGCTGGCCTAGATTCTGTGATCCTCCTATACCAGTCTCTGGGTTCACTGTGATTTCAGGCATGTCATTTTATTTAGATATGAATATAATTTTGTATCTTTCTTGTTTTTGTCCTTTTCATTTCCAGAAAGATATGCTCAGAAAAAAAATATTTGTGCTTTCACTGGATCTGCTTATGACTGAACTAACATGCAAAAGTTTTTCATTTAGACTTCCTCAAGGCAGTTCCCTCCCTTGCAAATCAGAATGCGGTCCATGGATCAGGAGCATTGGAAACACCTTTAAATGTTTTAGAAATGTGGACACAAAAGCCTGTTGAGTAAAATGTGCATTTTGAACATGACCCCCAGAATTTGATTCACTAAGTTTTGAGCATTCTTGGGTATAGCTACTCTTCTACCAGTTCCTCTAATGTAACTTCCCTATTTGAAATCCTCATATTTTGTTTCCCAAACTGTAGGTGTGTTAGTATTCATAATCTTTCAGTGAACACTTTATCAGGGTATACTTTGCTGATCATTTTATAATAGTCCTACCTTTTTTCATTTCCAGTTTATATTATTCTGCACCTTATTTATTTTTCTAGGAAGTCAGAACCTTTCACATAGCAATAAATTATATGCATCTATGGTGGATCATATGTGTTTATATTTATTTATGGCAAAGAAAATATAGCCCTGCATGATGTGGCATGCATTTCTTAATTACTTTCCAATGAAGGTAAATAAAAGAACTGTTGGAAATGTTTACTCTGTCTCTCAGACCAGTGTTTTTACTGGAAACTCACAGTTTTTTCTAATGTTGTCCTCCTCCACTTTCTAATGTTTAACCTGAGTTTACCTCCCTTCAAAATGTGCACCCACTTCCTTTGCTTTCTTTTGTAATCTGTGATATTTAACTTTAACTTTCTTATTTATTGTTCTCTCTTCTCATCTCCCTTTTTTATTTACCAACTTTCCTCTGATATAAGCTATGGGAATCCAAACTTATTTAGCAGAATCAGACTAGGCTGAGGCCTGATTTCCAGGAACTAATAGGAACTAATAGGCACAAAAGTCTGCCCCAGATTACCAGGAAGCATGTGGTGCTGCATGCCAGTAGTTCCCTGTCTCCTTCTAGAATATCTCCCTTAAGAGAATGGCTTTCCTAACTCCACTCTATCCTGTCAATCACAGATGAAGCTCCTCCAGGTCTTAACCCTCTTTACTTCTGTATTAAAAATAAAAGAAAGTTGAGTGAGTACCTGTTTTTGTAAGAGACCACAGATGGTATGGCCAGACCTGTCATGCCCCCTCTCATTTAAAAAGAGTGTTGGCTCTTGTGTGTTTCTTGAGTACATAGTGGGAAATATACTGAAAAACAGACAACATCCTCATCCAGCAGTTTATCCATGTGAGACATGGCATCTTTTCCTTATCCATGTGAGATGTGGCAGAGAGGACATCCACACTAGGCAGACCCTGAAATGTAATGTCAACTCCTTTATTGACATTCTCAATTTAATCTGTTACTGAAATGTAATAAGATATGCCACTTATTACCATTTCACTGTTTTTATTTTCTATATATTTATTATGTTTAATTCTTCAACTATTAGATTCTACTAGTACCCATGTTTCAAATAAACATTATAGCCAATGTTATTTTATAATATGTGGTTCTTAGCTTCTATAGGTCCTCTTATGCCATGTTTTTCTCTTTGATATGAATCACCATAAAAATGACAAATGCATTTCTGAGGAAGACTTAGATAGATGCCCTGGCAAAATTAATATCAATTATTAGGTGCATAAATAAAACCAAGAATCAGGAATTGGGATGCATCAAATTAAAAAGCTTCTACACACCAATGAAAATAATTAATAACATAGAAAGTAAGCCTACAGAATGGGGAAGATTTTTGCCACCTTATTCTCAAATGTTAATTCTGGATTAACATCCAGAATATGTAAAAATTTTACAACACTTATCTCCAAATAACAAATGACCCAAGAAATAAGTGGACAAAAGAACTACAGAGATACTTCTTTAAAAAAGAAATGCAAATGACAATAATTATATGAAAAAATTGTTCAACATGTCTGACAGTAAGGAAAATAGAAATCAAAAGTACACTGAAACTTTACTCCAGTTAGAATGTTAACTGTTAATAAATGTTAACAGGGATGCAATGAAAATGTTCACTCATCTGTTGTTGATGGAACTGCAAATTAGCACCATCACCCTGGAAAGCATTATACTTCAAAACAATAGTAATTGGACCACAGTATGACCCATCTATCTCAGTTACTGATACATATTCAAAATATGCTATAATAAGCATATTATATATTGGTAGAAATATAATGTATATACCAGCACAATTCAACATAGTCAGACAATGCAATCAGTCTCGGTATCAATCAGAAGATTAATAAACTATATATATATATATACACACACATATATATATATATAAAAGTATATATGTGTGTGTGTATAAATAATATTTTAAATATTTTTATTTATAGATGAACACAATATCTTTATTTTTTTAATGTGGTGCTGAGGATCAAACCAGTTCCTCACATGTGCCAGCCAGTGCTCTGTAACCAAGCTACTATCCCAGCTCCTATAATGAAGTTTTGCTAAGTCATAAATGAGAATGAAATCATGGCATTTTCTGGTAAATGAATGAAACAGGAAAATATATCATGCTAAGTAAAATAGACAAGAGACTTAGAAAGTAAAAGGTTTCCATCATTTGAAGAATGTTGTCTGTCATTTGAAGAAGCTAGACAAAAATATAGGGATAAAATGGAAAATTTTATAAAAATAAAAGATAGAACAGATGAGTAGAGGAAATGAATTAAGGCTGGAGAGAGGAGGGAAAGTAAAGAGAGCAATGGTGGAATGAATTTGAACAAACTTTACTGTATACACATGAGAGAATACCTACTGTGACATTGACCTTTATGTATATCCATAAAGCACAAATTAAGACAACTATAAACAAATCAGAAAAATGATATGTGGACTAGAAGAAGGTAATATCAGGAGGGAGGATGGAAGGGAACAGGAAAGTATTGGGTACTGTTATAGGGTGCAACTTAAGAACAGACCGATCACCACTGAGAAGTCCAAATTTGAGAGTCTTTTTTAAGCCTGCCGACTGACTGTCTCACACAATGCCCCACAAAATGGCTATTGGGAGAAAGGCACCAACCACAGGGTTGTAGGAGTTCTTATACCAAAAATCACATTAATCATAAGTGTCTGCTACTATGATTTGAAATTACACATTAACATCATGAGATTATTGACAGAGGGGGAAGTGGGTCAAATTGACCCCTACCTAGGTACAACCTAAAGAATGGTTACTACATCCACACAATCACTGTTCACATGGTACATTGTTTAGGAGCAATAGGAATTAAGAGATCAATTCTTTACTACATAGGAGTTGCCATTGTATATTATTAAACGTGTCACACCAAGTAACTGATGATGGGCACAGAGGTGGGGTTTTCCCATCGGAGAAGCTTATTTCCTACATAACATGGAGTCTCAGAGCAAAATGGAGTCTGTTTAGTCATTTCCCTTATACTCTGGCCTATAACATTCTCATAGAGTCAGATCTTTCAGCCCATCACAGTACTTAATTGGAGAAAGTTTTATTCCATGCTTTATAATTATGTCAAAATTAATTCTGATCTTATGTACAACAATAATGAACCAAGAAAAAGAATCAAACTACAATAAAAATCTACAAAAAACTGTATGAAAACTTGGAGAATGAACAATACATCTCCACGTTCACTGGATCACTGATGAAGTTGGGATAAATTTTTAAAAGCCTCAGAATGAAATTAGAATATAGATACAGCATCCAAGAATCTATGGTATACAATAAAAACAGTTCCTTTTTTTCAGTATTTTATTTTATTTTATTGAAGCAGACTTATACATAATACTGTAATTCTTTATGACATATACATAAATTTGCACAGTTGTCCCTTTCTTTTCCCTTCCCATCTCTCTCCCCTAATCTAGCAAAAGCAGTTGTAAGAGGAAACTTCATAAAAATGACTCTCTACATTTAAAAATCTGAGAGCTTTTAAATAAAAAAAAGCTAATCTTGCAACCCAAGGTATTAGAAAACAACAATAAATCAATTTGAAAAAGTAGAAAAAAATACTAATTATCAGAGTTTAAACTATAAAACAGAAAATAAAGGAAAAATACAAAGTAATAAAGGAATAGAGTTTATTTTTGAAAAGGGAATCAAAATGGATAAACCCCTAACCAAGGTAATGAAAAGAAAGAGAAAGAAGAAACAAATAAATAAACCTAGAAATCAAAAGAGAAATATTAAAACAGACATCACTGAAATCCAGAAAACTACTAGGAATAATCTGGAAACACTTATTGTTCAATAAACAGGAACATTGAGAAAAACATTATGAAGACTGACATGGTAAAAAATGGAAAGCCTAGAAAATATGTACAAATTAGTAGATATGAATGTAAACAACTCAAAACATAAATCAAAGGAATGCAAAAATCCAACCTAATAATAGGCAATTATATTGAAGCAGTAATAAAAAGCCTCCAGGACCAGAGGAGAACATGGGCTGAATTTTATCAGATATTCAGAGAAGAACTGGTAACAGCGCCCCACCATTATATGTAAGAGAGAAGGAAAGACACTTCCAAAGTAATTCTACAAAGTCAGTATTACCCTGATTTAAAAGGCAAATAAGAACGCAACAAGGAATTGAATGATGAGACAAAAGAGCAAATGCAGGCATTGAATGATAGCACCAATCGACAGTTAAAAGAGCAAATACAGGAAGCAAAAGATCATGTCAATAAAGAGTTAGAGATATTGAAAAAAAAACAGAAATCCTTGAAATGAAGGAAACAATAAACCAAATTAAGAACTCCATAGAAAGTACAACCAAAAGCATAGAACACCTGGAAGACAGAACCTCAGATATTGAAGACAAAATATTTAACCTTGAAAACAAAATTAAACAAACAGAGAAGATGGTAAGAAATCATGAACAGAATCTCCAAGAACTATGGGATATCATGAAAAGGCCAAATTTGAGAATTATTGGGATTGAGGAAGGCTTAGAGAAACAAACCAAAGGAATGAACAATCTATTCAATGAAATAATATCAGAAAATTTCCCAAATATGAAAAACGAAAAATAAAATCAAGTTCAAGAGGCTTATAGGACTCCAAATAGACAAAATTACAACAGACCCACACCAAGGCACATTATAATGAAAATACCGAACATACAAAATAAAGTCAGAATTGTAAAGTCTATGAGAGAAAAGAACCAAATTACATTCAGGGGGAAACCAATACGGATATCAGCAGATTTTTCAATCCAGACCCTAAAAGCTATAAGGGCCAGGAACAACATTTTTCAAGCTCTGAAAGAAAATGGATGCCAACCAAGAATCTTATACCCAGCAAAACTTACCTTCAAAATTGATGATGAAATAAAATCATTCCATGATAAACAAAAGATAAAAGAATTTATAAAAATTAAGCCAGCATTACAGAGCATTCTCAGCAAAATATTTCATGAGGAACAGATTAAAAAAAGAAGCAAATCAGTAAAGGGAGGAATTATCCTAAAGGAACTGTCAAATAAAGGAGGAACCAAGTTTTGTTAAAATAAATAAATAAATAAATAAAATTTAAAAAATGAACCAAATTACCGGGAATACAAATCATATCTCAATAATAACCCTAAATGTTAATGGCCTGAATTCATCAATCAAAAGACATAGACTGGCAGATTGGATTAAAAAGAAAGATCCAACAATATGTTGCCTGCAGGAGACTCACCTCATAGAAAGAGGTACACATAGACTAAAGGTGAAAGGATGGAGAAGAACACACCATGCACATGGACTCAGCAAAAAGGCTGGAGTATCCATCCTCATTTCAGATAATGTGGACTTCAAGCCAAAGTTAGTCAGAAGGGATAAAGAAGGACATTTCATACTGCTTAAGGGAAGCATAAATCAGCAAGATATAACAATCATAAACATCTATGCCCCAAACAGTGGCTCATCCATGTATGTCAAACAAATCCTTCTCAATTTTAGAAACCAAATAGACCATAACACAAAAATACTAGGTGATTTTAACATGCCTCTCTCACGACTGGACAGATCTTCCAAACAAAAATTGAACAAAGAAACCATAGATCTCAATACCACAATCAATAATTTAGATTTAACAGACATTTATAGAGTATATTTTCTAACCAAGAGTGAATACACTTTCTTCTCAGCAGCACATGGATCCTTCTCTAAAATAGACCACATATTATGCCACAAAACTAATGTCAGCAAATACAAGAAGATAGACACTACCTGGTATTCTATCAGATCATAATGGATTGAAGTTAGAAATAAAAGAGTAAAAAACAGAAACTACTCCAATACCTGGAAATTGAAAAATATGCTATTATATGATGAATGGATAACAGAAGATATTAGGAAGGAAATTAAAAAATTCTTAGAGGTAAATGAGAACAAAGAAATATCATATCATAATCTCTGGGACACTATGAAAACAGTATTTAGAGGAAAATTTATTTCATGGAGTGCATTTAATAAAAGAAGTAAAACTCAACAAATCAACGACCTAACACTACAGCTCAAAGCCTTAGAAAAAGAAGAACAGAGCAACACCAAAAGTAGTAGAAGACAGGAAATAGTTAAACTCAGAGCTGAAATCAATGAAATTTAAACAAAAGAAAAAATACAAAAAATTGACAAATAAATAGTTGGTTCTTCAAAAAAATAAACAAAATTGATAAACCTTTACCACACTAACAAGAGAAGACAAGAGAAAACCCAAATCACTAAAATTCAGAATGAACAAGGAAATGTCACAACAGACTCAACAGAAATACAAAATATAATTAGAAGCTATTTTGAAAATCTATACTCCAACAAAATAGAAAATATTGAAGACATCAACAGGTTTCTGGAGACATATGAATTGCCTAAACTGAATGAGGAGGACATACACAATTTAAATAGACCAATTTCAAGCAATGAAATAGATGAAGTCATCAAAAGCCTACCAACAAAGAAAAGTCCAGGACCAGATGGGTTTTCAGCAGAGTTCTACAAAACCTTTAATGAAGACCTCATTCCAATACTTCTCAAAGTATTCCATAAAATGGAAGAGGAGGGAACCCTCCCAAACTCATTCTATGAAGCCAATATCACCCTGATACCTAAACCAGACAGAGACACATGGAGGAAAGAAAATTTCAGACCAATATCTTTAATGGTCATCGATGCAAAAATTCTCAACAAATTTTAGCAAATCGCGTACAAAAACATATTAAAAAGATAGTGCAGCATGATCAAGTGGGTTTCATCCCAGGGATGCAAGGTTGGTTCAACAACAGGAAATCAAAAATGTAATTCACCATATCAATAGACCTCAAATCAAGAATCTCTTGATTATTTCGATAGATGCAGAAAAAGCATTTGAAAAAATACAGCACCCCTTCATGCTCAAAACACTAGAAAAAATAGAGATAGTGGGAACATACCTTAACATTGTAAAGGCCATCTCTGCTAAGCCCATGGCTAATATCATTCTAAATGGTGAAAAACTGAAAGCATTCCCTCTTAAAACTGGAAAAAGGCAGGGATGTCCACTTTCACCACTTCTTTTCAATATCATCCTTTAAATTCTAGCCAGAGCAATTAGACACACCAAAGAAATTAAAGGGATACGAATAGGAAAGGAAGAACTCAAACTATCCCTATTTCCTGATGATATGATTACATACTTAGAGGAACCAGGAAATTCCAGCAGAAAACTTTTAGAACTCATAAGTGAATTCAGTAAAGTAGTGGGATATAAGATCAATGCACACAAATCTAAGGCATTTTTATACATAAGTGATGAATCTTCAGAAAGAATAATTAGGAAAACTACCCCATTCACAATAGCATTGAAAAAAATAAAACACTTGGGAATCAATCTCAAAAAAGAGGTGAAAGACCTCTATGGTGAGAACTACAGAACACTAAAGAATGGAATTACAGAAAACCTCAGAAGATGGAAAGATCTCCCATGATCTTGGAGAGGAAGAATTGATATTGTCAAAATGGCCATACTACCAAAAGTGCTATACAGATTCAATGCAATTCCAATTAAATTCCCAATGATGTACCTTACAGAAATAGAGTAAGAAATTATAAAATTCATCTGGAAGAATAAAAACCCAGAATATCTAAAGCAATCCTCAGTAGAAAGAGTGAAGCAGTAAAAAAAGTGTATCGCAATACCAGATCTTCAACTCTACTGCAAAGCAATAGTAACAAAAACGGCATGGTATTGGTACCAAAATAGAAAGGTGGATCAATGGTACAGAATAGAGGACACGGACACAAACCCAAATAAATACAATTTTCTCATACTAGACAAAGGGGCCAAAAATATGCAATGGAGAAAAGAGAGCCTCTTCAACAAATGGTGCTGGGAGAATTGGAAATTCCTATGCAACAGAATGAAACTAACCCCAAATCTCTCACCATGCACGAAACTGAACTCAAAATGGATTAAGGACCTTGGAATCAGACCAGAGACCGTACATCTTATAGAAGAAAAAGTAGGTCCAGAACTTCAACATGTCGGCTTAGGACCAGACTTTCTCAACAGGACTCCCATAGCACAAGAAATAAAAGCAAGAATCAATAACTGGGATAGATTCAAACTAAAAAGTTTTCTCTCAGCAAAGGAAACTATCAGCAATGCAAAGAAAGAGCCTACAGAGTGGGAGAAAATCTTTGCCAATCATACTTCAGATAGAGCACTTATCTCCAGAATCTATACAGAACTCAAAAAACTCTACACCAAGAATTCAAATAATCCAATCGACAAATGGGCTAAGGAAATGAACAGACACTTCACAGAAGAAGATCTACAAGCAATCAACAAACATATGGAAAAATGTTCAACATCTCTAGTAATAAGAGAAATGCAAATCAAAACCCCCCTAAGATTTCAACTCACCCCAATTAGAATGGCAATTATCAAGAATACAAGCAACAACACGTGTTAGTGAGGATGTGGGGAGAAAGGTACACTCATACAATGCTGGTGGGGCTGCAAATTAGTGCGGCCACTCTGGAAAGCAGTGTGGAGACTCCTTAGAAAACTTGGAATGGAACCACCATTTGACCCAGCTATCCCACTCCTTGGCCTATACCCAAAGGACTTAAAATCAGCATATTACAGAGATACAGCCACATCAATGTTCATAGCTGCTCAGTTCACAATAGCCAGATTGTGGAACCAACCTAGATGTCCTTCAATGGATGAATGGATAAAGAAACTGTTGTACATATGTACAATGGAATATTACTCAGCCATAAAGAATGATAAAATTATGGCATTTGCAGGCAAATGGATGAAACTGGAGAATATCATGCTAAGTGAGATAAGCCAATCTCAAAAAACCAAAGGAAGAATGATATCGCTAATAAGTGGATGATGACACATAATAGGGGGTGGGAGGGGTTAGTGTTAGGGTTAGAGTTAGGGTTAGGGAGGGGAGCAAGAATGGAGGAAGGAAGGACTGCATAGAGGGAAAAGAGTGGTAGGAGTGGTGGGGGGAAGGGGAAAAATAACAGAAAGAATGAAACAGCATTACCTTATGTAAATTTATGATTACACAAATAGTATGCCTTTATGCCATGTACAACCAGAGAAACAACATGTATCCCATTTGTTTACAACAAAATAAAAAAAGGAAGAAAAAAAAAACACAAGTAAAGAATAATACAGGATAATATCTTTGAGCATTGTAGTCTAAAAATCTTTATAAAATACTTTAAAAATTTATTCAACATCACATTAAAAACAACAAACACTGCCAGACAAAGTGGTGTATTTTTGTATTCCCAGAAATTCAGGAGGTTGAGTCAGGATTTGTAGTTTCAGTCAACCTGGGCAATTTAGAGACCTTGGCTCAAAGTGAACAACAAAAGGAGCTGCAGGTGTGGCCAATTGTATAGTACACCTTGGTTAAGTCTCTGGGGTCACACACACACACACACACACACACACACACACACACACACCATACACCATGAGCCAGCTGGTTGTATTCAAGGAATGCAAGAATGGTTTAATATATAAAAACTAATAAAATAATACACCACAGAAAGAATCAAGGGCAAAATCATGAGTTAATTTCAATAGCTGCAGGACCACAGACCAAGTATAATTTTCCTTCATAAATTAATTCTGTTTATATTATTCAAGCCATACATTTGGTTTACATTCTGATTCTTTTGTTATATGATGCCTTACCACAGAATTGACTTCTCCCATCGTATTCTACAAATGTTGATTCTATACATAAACCACAACTGTTGCTATCCTTGTGTATTAGGATCCTGAGGCCTTAACCTTATATCTAGGTTGTTTGGAATCATTATGTGCATATGAGAGATGATATGTAAAAAAGTTGATAAAATACATATTTTTTTTTAATTTTACCTTTGGGACAACTAAAGTGAAGAGAAAATGTGGATTTGTCTTTATGCTACAATGTTCTGCAGGAGTGGTTTCAACCACCTTTTTTTATTCTAAACAAATGGGATACATGTTGTTTCTCTGTTTGTACATGGTGTAAAGGCATACCATTTGTGTAATCATAAATTTACCTAGGGTAATGCTGTTTGATTCATTCTGTTATTTTTTCCCTTCCCCCCACCCCTCCCACCCATCTTTTCCCTCTTCTTTTCATGATCAGCATTACAGTTGTCAGGTAATGCTCTGATGTCTGGTTCCCTAGTATCAGTGTTTGCTTCTATAATAATAAAAACTAAGTAGAGAGTATAGGGAAAAGCTCCATTATTTCAAATCAATGAGCAGCTCAGCAATAGGTATTCTTCAAATAGTTTACCCTCCTTCCTCAACTCATTAGAAGCTTGATGTGATTCTCCTTCTTTGGGGACATTCTAAGAAGGAAAAAATATTTAGGTGTAAATGCACCAAATATGAAAAAAATATCATAATAGTTTCCTTTACTGCAGGATACAAGCGAAAGAGAACACATTTCTGAGCCATTCCAATATAAAATCAAACTTCAATTCTTCAACTTACTAAGCTATGTCTTCTCATGTGGGTGAGAATGATTAGAGATAAGAGAGAGATCTGAAATATTACTCCCCTTACCTCCAAGATAATTGCACAAATACTGAAATTCATAAAACTATTTTATTAATCCAAATTACCTAGGATAAATTATAGCTATCTGTAGTTTAGATTGCTTTTAAAAAATTAGAAATTTAAATGTGATGTTTTGAATGAGCTTTTGTGACTTACGTTGGTACAAATTATCTCATGAGGTGAAAGCATGAGACCTATGCTTTAAGAGTGCCTTATAAATAAAATCGGTTGGAATCACAAGGACTATAAGCTCTGTCCATCCTGTGTGTCAAATACCTAACAACAAATGTAAATATAAATGTTGATGCTTCCAAGAAAGAAAAGAAGAATGCCAAAATCTTGTGGTGACAGTGAATAAAACCACACACAGTTACTATAAGAAAAGATTTACTAAATAACCAAAGAATGGTGACAGATGTGGCTCAAAGAACAGACTTTGGAGAGACGTTTTCTGCAAGGGAATACTGAGTCTTGAAGTAATCATAAAAAAATAAGCAATTCTTCATCTTAAATCCAAATATATGCTTCATGATTAAAGGGGACTTGGAGGATATTCTGGTTCCTACTTTCATATTTATGACATTTCTCTAACTTGTTTGTTTCTTCTTATGGCACCAATTCAAGACAACTCACCTGAATTTATATATCTCAGACATCAAATGTGAATACAAACTTAAAGCAAAATTTTTAGAATTTAGTAGAGTTAACCCATGTCATGTTATGCATGTTATTTAGAACACTTCATTAGATAGGAATTTTTTCTACAAATTTATTCACATTCAAAAAATTAAGAAGTTTTTACATTTGAAACCTTATTGTAACTGCACCAGAAAATATAAAATTATATTTATTAACTTTGAAAAGTTCATTAAAGTTCAAAAGCTATAAAGTGAATAGTTATGTAACTAAGCAAATAACTTTTAAATTTGGGATCTCAGAATGACAAAGGGCTTGGATACTTTTAGAAACTATGATACAAAAAAATATGAAACTAACATCATCATATGGTTATTGAGAGTCTCTGCTCTAGATCTGGTTGATCTGGTTATTATTTTGCACAAGACATCTGTCTTCAATTAAATGAAGAGTTTTAAATATACTCTTTGTGGAAAGAGCCAGAAAGCATGGTGAAATCCCTTTTAAATGCAAATATTTTATGATTTTCTTGTATTTGCATACCTTTATTTATTTACTTAGTTTTATGTGATGGTGAAGATTGAATCTAGTGCCTCACACAGACTAGGCAAATGATGTAGCATTGAGCTACAACTGCAGTCCCTAATCCATAAATTAATATACATATTCTAAATGTCTATGTTTCCATAATTTCTAACATTATTTTAGTGTAAAAGTGGAGCCAAGAATAGAAATAATGAAAAAGTTTTGCTAGAAATGTATGGTAGTAAAATATAAAAGGTCTGATTAAAAAAAAAACTGCAAGCAAAGTGCTTTACTTATTTCAAATTAAAGGCATGAGGGAAATTCCATGATTCTACAAAAAATAATGAGCATAAATGTAAAAATAATGTAAGTGTGATTTAAATTTCACACTAATGTAAACCCATCAAAAAATCCTTGACCAAATTTTCTATTTTTTCTGCAATGAGAAATTTACTCCTAATACAATTTTACTGTCATTTGCATTTTCCAGCCCCCCCCCCACTAAACTACTCAATGGAACACTGGCATTTATACTTGTTAAAAAATATCAATGTAATTATCTTAAAACTTATTTTTTGAGTGAATTTCCAAAAAATATTAGGAAAACCATTGCTAAGTTTCAAGTATTAACACCTCAAATCTCAATAGTAAGATCAAGAAAATTAATTGCACAAAAATCACTTTACCTTTTAATGATATTGATAGCAGAGCTCATCCAATGTAAGACAGGCACCATCAGGATCAGTTTCAGTGGAATGACCTTAGAGCAAAAATGTATAATAAAGTGGTTAGGCAGGTTTTTCTCAATAAACTCTGGTGAAAATTTGGATGCACCTCTATGAAATGCTATTTCTTGACTGATTTGACTAAAATATAAGCTGTTTTATAAAGCTCTGTCTCAACTTTTTCAAACTATGAAATAGTCAATGACCATACCCATTTTTTGGTGAACCTTTAATTAATTAATTAATTTATCTATTTGTGGTTCTGAGAATCTACAGCAGTGTCTCACATGTCAGACAAGTGCTCTATACTGAGCCACAATATAACCCCTCAATGAACACACTCTTAATTCCATTTCAGATTGACAGCCACTATATTTGCAGAACTTGAGAACAGTTTACTCTCAGAAACTGCCTGTCTTGAAGGCTGAACTTGAAATAAAATTAATAGCTGTCATAATATTTTCTTTTTACCTGAAGTGGAACAGATCTTTGATAACCCAAGACAAGGTAGCAAAAAAATATAATTGCTTGATCCTAGTAATGTGATTACAGTCAAATTTTTGTTTTAAAGGAAGAGCTGCCAGTGAGGACTATATTTAACTTATAGTTAAATACAACTACAGACCTTCCATTTAGGAATCATACAAGAATATAAAAGGAATTAAAAACATTTCTGTTTAAGATGGATGGTACCATTCATATGGGATATCCAAATATGGCCAGGTGAGTCTGCATGTTAGATTTGAGTTCCAATACATGGTAGTGGCAGCACTACTACCTATACATGCTGTTACCTCCTAAAATGTATGTCCAATTGATTCAGTCATTTGGCTAAAGTAATTTAATAAAACAATAATTTTTGATACAGTACTAACAAGTTGACTGCAGGATCTTCCATGATGCTACTGAATTAGAATCTAATTCTAGCCCTGACTTGGTATTTCACAAAAGAATATAATCACTAAGATACTAGGAGTTTTATTAACTGAGAAAATACTCATCAGTATTTCTAGAGAAAAAATAGTTCAGTATGTAGCTTGTTCAAGTTGAACAGGACCTTCAACTCATTATAAACAGGAGCCCATTTTTGTATTTGGTATTCACAAAATTTCATACCACAAATGTTTTAAAAATATTGATTAGGAAATAGCATTTTAAATAATGGAAAATATTAAAGATATAGAGGGGGAAAGATTTAATTGAAAGATTAAGATTTAAACCTGGGAAGCATTCAAGTAGTATTTTTCCAGGAATGTTTTACTGAATATTTTTTATATTCTGCCTTTAGGATAACTAACAATATGCTTAAGTACAGTGCATGGTAATGGTATAAATGACAAATTGTGATGTCATAGGATTCCACCATGCTAGGTCTTGGTTATCATAGAAAATCTACCTCTACTCTAGAAACTTCAAGGTGTTTCAAGCAGCTCAGATTTAGTTTAATGTGAATATAAAATATCATATTTCTTTGGAAAGAATTTTTATAAACATCAAATGTAATTAAGTTTACAAAGGTCTTCTTTGCCAGGCATGGTGGCACATGTTTCTAATCCTAGACTTAGAAGGTTAAGGCAGGAGGATTACAAATTCAAGCCCAGCCTCAGCAACTTTGCAAGACACTGTCTCAAAATAAAAATAAAAATGACTGAGAATATGACTCAGTGGTTAAGCATCCTGGGTTCAACCCCCAGTACCAAATTTAAAAAAAATAGAAAGGTCCTCCTTTCTGAACAAATTTGTACTTAATACATTTATTGTACTTAATAATTCCAAACTAAGGCTAGAAATGATAAATTTAACAATGCTCATAAATAGTTGAAGAATATTTTCAAATGAGTCTAGATAGTAATGAAGGAACATTTTAAAACTCAGTATTAAAGTTAAATAACTCAAACCAAGCATGAATAAGATTCCTCTTCAATGGGTTTGAAGAACTTATGAAGGATGAACAATGGACAGCTTATACAGGTCATCACACTCAACTCAACACTTTCCAGGTGGGAAAACCAGAGGAGGGAGCAGTTTTCTGAATACCACACACACAGCAGGGAAGAGCACAGGGGGAAGGCCACTTCCTCGGTAACACTGTAAGACCCTTTCTACCTCTGCTCCGCCTAAGAAATTTACAGTCTGTTTCAAGTTTTTTCAATATACATAGATCTGTGAAGAGTATTTCTTTAAGAATTAAAATATATCTTTCACTTTCACTAAGAACACAACCCAATCTTCAACTCACTTCTTTCCTGTGACACTAAGTTAAAAGGCAGTGAAAGTTACCTCATCCTCTATAGGCAAAACTAGTATGCCTCCAACTTTCGGTAATATCTTCATGTGATCTTCTTCATCCTTTCGCATCCTAGCTCTAAAATATTTCCAATCATACCGATGACTGTCAGATGCTATCTGGAGGCAACTGCCAACCACAAATATAGGCTCACAGAACTTAAACCTGCATGGAAAAACAAATATGGTGTGATTCACTTAAACAAAATGCTAAATCAAAAATTGCCACAATCCAGTCCTTTGAAGTAGTGGTTACCAAAGTTAATTATATGGACAAAATGATCATGAAATCTCATTTAAATAGATTCATGAGGCTAGAATTGGTGAAGTCTGTTGCCTATTCACCAGTCATTCAGGGTACATCTATTCAAAATATAAACCTGTTTTTGGTCATACTGAAAATCCAATTAAGGCTTAAAAATAAATATAATACAGTCCCTCACAACACAAATTTTATGATTATCCCCAAAATGATGTATCATGAAGAGTCATAAGATGAAAAAAGGCTCTGTACATTAGACCATGTTTTCCAAAAGTCTTCAGGGTCCAATGGAAATGAGAAGGGCTTATATAAGTATTCATCATGTTTGATGTTTTTGCTGAAGGTAATAGTGGAAGAACTTTGTCAAAAAGAGATACCAAGGGCTGGAAATGTAACCTGGGATTGACCTCCAGAACCACAAAAAGAAGAAATCTCCAGAGAGTCAGAGAGACAGAGAGACACAGACAGACCAATGTCTCACCATAGTCCCTTGGAACACTAATATAAAGGAGGTTTTCTATTAAAATGTTGCTGAGCAACATTACAAAACTGGGACTGAGAGTAAAATAAACATTGGTTTCCTTCTCCTGCTTTGGCCTCTAGAAGTTCCTCCAGGCCACTTATTCCTGGTTACAGTGCTGGCTCATGGTACAGACTTATGCTTTTACAAGTTATTCTCATTAGACTTATAATTTATTTCTTAGGTTCTGATAAACAAAACTGAAAAGACTTAACACAGAATCTACAGTTAAAACCCCAATATGCTAATAAGGTATGTATCTTTTTAAATCTTTAAAGTATGTAATCTTATCCTTTAAGTTGATTATAGTTGATGTAACCATACAGCAAATTCAACCTATTATTTCAGAATAAAATAGTTTACATGAAAGCTTTGTTATACACTAAAAGATGACACTACTTAAATCATAATGACTTTTACTTTGTAATACATATCCTGTTGGTAATTAATAGTGCACTTAATATACAATAAGTTTCCATTAAAAGTCACTAAAACACACATTATGAACACATATTTAAAGAAAAGATTACCAGAATTATACACTGTCCTTAATATGCTATGGGTCTGGTGGAGAGGGTAAACAGAAGCAGGAAGAGGTGAAGGAGCTGGAGGTTGGGGTAATCAGCGTATACCTGCATTCTCATCTCCACACCTTCACAATAACCTGGCCCATGTCCCATTATTTCTTTTACTATAACAGCCACCTCACTGCTCAAATTTTTCAGGTCTGTTTTCTATCATTTTACTTCTCACTGCACAGAGTTAAGTTCAAACTTAGGCCTAGCACCCAACATCTTCATAATTACTAGGGTTCAGATATGGTGAGAATGTATCTCCAAAAGTTTGTGTGTTAGAAACTTGGTGCCCAGTTTGACAATATTTAAGAGGTGGTGAAATCGTAAGAGATAGAGTCTGGTAGGAGATCATTGGAAACCACCCTCAGAAAGGAATACTGCTGGGGCTGGGATGTAGCTCAGTTGGTAGCATGCTTGCCTCCCAAGTATAAGGCCCTGGGTTCAATCCCTAGCACCACAAAAAAATTTAAAAAAGAAAGGAATACTGCCCATTTCATTGGGCGAGGTTAGCTTTCAGAGGACTAGACCTGTGTTAAGAAGTAGGGCCACCTCACTGCTTGGACACTTCCAGATATACTGTTCACCTCTCATGTAAGTTCCCTCCATCTGCCATGTTACACTGCAGCATGACAACCCCACCAGATGTTGCTGCATAAATTTGGATTTTCAGCCTCTAAAATCCTGACCCAACATAAACCTCTTTCTTTACCAAGTAGCCAGACTCAGGTATTCTGATACAACAACACAAAATAGATTAATACCATCCATGATTCTACATCAAACTGACACTTTGGACTCTACCCAACCTGCATATAACATTCTGCAGCCAGATTGAATTACTTGCTTCTAATTTTTAATGGAAAACATTATATAAAGTGTTTTGAAACTGTGTATCTATGTATGTGCTGTTTCTTTGATTTCCTTTTTTTAATTAAAGCTTGCTATCCCTTAAATATACAGGTCAAATATCAGCTTCACAATGAGATTTAATTTTTTTAAATATAAACATACTTAGAATAGGGATCATGTTGGATTTTTCTTTTATATAATACTATGTAGCATAATCTCTGCTTAAAATACGGTCAAAATATGTTTTCTTGTTTTTAAGTAATAAGACACTATAAACCACATAGTTTAATCTTTTTATGAAATTCATGGTAAGCATTCTTTTTTTAAAGTTATTTTAATAAGTTCTATCTAAAATATTCATAATTATGAATTTTAAATATTTTACTTTTATAATATCTTACATCAGACAATTTTCAGGATGAATGAGAATTTAGGATGCAGGAAATTTAAGCAACTAAAAATTTTTAATTTATTAAATTTTTAACATCAAATATTTAAATCAACCCAAAAGTATGGATTTTATAATAGTTTTCAGCCAACAAAGAAGTCATTATACCAGTTTTGCATGCTATAGTATGCATGCACTGAAAACCACAGGGCAGCACTTTTTCTGTTTTGGATGGTGTAGAATAAATATCATATTAAGAATAAAGGATTCAGGGAAGTTACAATATTAGTTTTAGTGTTATATATGGATATACTGTAATATTAAAAGTCACAAGACTGCTGTTATATACATTTTTGATGTTGTGTTATGATATTATACTTGTATTAAAGACCACAGGGAATCTACAATATCAGTAGAGGCCACAGCATGGATATCATATAAAATCAAAGGCCATAGTGGAAATGGTAGTGAATAATGAAGAAACTTTGGATTGTTCAGAGGGGAGTGAGGGAGGGGTAGTGTGTGGGGAGGGGAAGGACAGTAGAAAGAGATAGTTATTATTACCCTATATACATTATTACCCAATACACATTACCCTATATACATGTATGATTATACTACTGGTGTGACTCAGCACAATGTATAGTCAGAGGAATGGGAAGTTATGCTCCACTTACTTTCAATGTATCAAAAAGCATTCTACTATCATGTATAACCAGTTAGAACAAATTTAAAAAATAGAAATTAAAAATCAAAGGCCAATTTGCAGCCATTAGATTACTTTTAGATTCTATAATTTGGATATCATGATAGTATTAAAAGACAGAGGGAAGTTATTTCATTAGTTTTTCATCTATATTATGGTTATCATATTAATATTAAAAGTCCACACAGTAACTATCCAAAGTACAGTATCTATAACTAATGTAATATTATAATAATAATAATATAGTACCTAAAACTAAACTATTATAATACCTAAAACTAATATAATACAGATATTACATTAGTAGTAAAGGGTACAAAGAACATATTTTATTAGTTTAAGATGCTAGAATATGCATTTATACTTGTTTTTAAGGGCAGGTAATATTACTTTATAATGTTATACTGTGGATAAAACATTAATATTAAATGCATAGTGGAGATAGTATATTACTTTTAGATGCTATGATATGGAAATCACATTAACTTTGTAGACCACAAGAAAGTTACTATTAAGAGTTATAGGCCACAGTATGGATCTTATATTAATTAATATGAAAGACCAAGTTGGAGTCACCCACCGCCTCTTCTTCCAACATGACGGATCCACTGTGTCTTTCACCAAGGACTTCCTGCTAGTGGAGTGGACACAGCCATCTACAAGAACATGAAAGTGCCCAAGAAAATCATCAAGCAAGCAAATCAATGCAGCTAAGCAGCACAAGGGCATTATGGACTGTGTGGATCATATCCTCAGGGACCAGGGAGTCCTGTCTTTCTGGCATGTAGCCTGGCCAATGTCATCAGATATTTCTCTACCCAGGCTGTCAAATTTCCTTCAAAGAAAAAAACAAGCAGATCTTCCTGGGTGGTGTGGAAAAAAGGACCCAGTATGGCAATACTTTGCAGGGAACCTGGCATCAGGTGGTGCTGCAGGATCCACATCCTTATGTTGTGTGCATCCTGTTGTTCTGCCCAAACCTCTCTAGCAGCTGATGTAGAGAAAGTTGGAGCTGAAAGAGAATTCAAAGGCCTGCATGACTGACAGGTTAACATCTACAAATCTAATAGAATTGAGGGTCTGTACCAAGGCTTTGGGACATTTTATTCTGTAATGTTAGGCAGTCCCTCAACACAAAGTCAAGAACTGCTGCTCAGAACTTGATACTTTTTTTTTTTTTGTGGTGCTGGGATTCGAACCAAGGTGTACCAAGGCTTTGATGTGTCTGTGCAGGGCACATTCATCAACTAAGCTGTCTACTTTGGTATCTGTGATTCTTCAAGGGGAATGCTTCCAGATCCCAAGAATACTCACATCTTTATCAGTTGGATGACCACAGTCTGTCACTGCCATTGCTGTATGACTTCCTATCCATTTGATACTGTTCACCACTGCATGATTATGCAGTTGGAGTGCAAAGGAATTGACATCATGTCCAAAGACAAGCTTCACTGCTGAAGGAAGATTGCTTGTGATGAAGGAGGCAAAGCTTCTTCAAGGACACATAGTCAAATATTCTCCAAGTCACAGTGTTACTTTTGGACTTGTCACCTATGATGAAATAAGGAAGGTCACATAAGTTATTTCCTGAACATTTTTCCTCTGTGAACAGGCATGTTGTATTATATAACATGTCGTGGGCATTCTGAACACTCTTGGCTGCTTATCAATGTCAACTATGTACTTGTTGAAAAGGGGAATAAATAATATTCATCTGACCAATATTCTCTTAAAGTCATAATAATGATGATGATGATGTAACTCAATGATATTTTATATGCATATTTTTAGTTGTAGGTAGACATAATATATTCACTTTATCTTCATGAGTTGCTAAGGATTGAACCCAGGGCTGCACATGTGCTAGGCGAGTGCTCTACCTCTGAGCCACAACTCCAGCCTAGAATCATATTTTTTTCCCATCACTTCAGATAACAAATTTGTACAACTGGAAGTTTCTAAAAACAGACAAGCATAAAGACCAGATGGAAGTTATTAAATTAGACTTAGATGCCATAGTATGAATATCAAATTAGCATTAATGGTCACAGGACACCTATTATAAAAGCAGCTATAGTAGAATATAATTTATATTAGAAACCACAGTGCAGCTGTGGCTTTAGATACTATTGTATAGATACATTAGTGTGAAATGTCACAGGTTTCTATTTAATTAATTTTAGATCATATAGATTAGATATTAGTATTGCAGCCCACAGAGCAGCTATTATATTATTTTTACCTTGTATGGTATGTATATCATATTAGTATTAAAGGCTAGAGGGAAAACAATACATTAATTTAAGATGCTGTCCAGAAGGTGGTCATTGTACTATGAAGGCAAAGGGAAGCTCTTATGATAGTTTTAAATGCTATAGTATAGATATATTAGTACTAAAGCTCATATGGAAGCTCTTCCTTTAGTCTTAAATGCTGTAGTCTGGATACCATATTAGCAATGATGATCAAAGGCAGCTACTTTAATAGTTTTAGATGTTATATATGGATACTGTATTAATATTAGATACTACAAATAAACCAATATATTACTTTTTTTTGGTACAGGGGACTGACTGAACTCAGGAGCACCGAATCTATGAGCCACATCCCCAGTCTTATCTTGTACTTTATTTAGAGACAGAGTCTCACTGAGTTGCTTAGTGCCTCCCCATTGCTGAGCCACTGGGATTACAGGCACATACCACCACATTCAGCTCATTACATTACTTTAAAAAACTATATTATCAATATTATTTAGCCACAGGGCTGCCCTTTACCACTTTATGATGCTGTAATATGAATATCACATCAATATTAAAAGCCAAAATTCAGATATTAATCAGGTTCTCATGGTCTATTATGGATATCATATCAATAATAAGGTCACAAGTCACCTATTTTTATCAGTTTTTGATACTACTATACGTATACCACATTGGTATTAAAGGCAACAAAGCAGTTATTTTTACAATTTCTGATGCTACACTGTAGATATAACATTCATATTGAAGCCCACAATGCAGGTAAAATGGATTATTATTTTAGTCCTAAAGTCAGCAGTGTAGCTATTACATTGGTTTTTAACATTATAGCATGGATATTATTTTATGATTAATGGCCACAGGGAGACTATTATATTAGTTTCTCATAATGCATATTGATATTCAATTGTACTAAACACAAAAAAATTCATTATACTAATTTTATGTACATATATATATAAAACATCAATATTAGAACCACAGGGCAACCTATTTTATTAGTTTTATATTCTTTAGTATGAATATTACATTAATATTAAAGTCTGCATAGGTGTATAACATTATATTAAGAAGTCACCATTTGGATATAACATTGATGCTAAATGCCCCATTGTGGATATTACATAAGTTTTTCATGCTAGAGAATGGATATGATATTAGTACTAAGGATCACAGGGCACATTTTGTGTTAATTTTATATGTACATACAGATAATATATGAGTACTAAAGGTCACAGTAGAGGAATTATGAACTTCACTTGTAATAGTGTAGATACTGTATTACTAATAGACACTACAAGGAAACCATTATGTTACTTTTAAATGGCTTGTTATCAATATAATATTATTTATAAAGGCAAAAGGGCAACTCTATTACTATCAGATTCTATAGTATGAATACATTGTCATTATTGAAGTCCATAAGACAAATATTTTATCTGTTTTCTATTCTAGAGTATCAGTACTAAAGGCCAAGTTGTAGCTATTTTATCACTTTCTCATCCAATAGTGCAGATCTCATACCAGTACTAAAGGAAACAAGGCAGATATTTATCAGTTTTCAAAGCTATACAGTAGACATTCTACCATATAGGACACAGAACACCCATTATATCACTTTTACATTATGAAATGGACAATTTATTAACACTGAAACCCACAGAAGAGCTGAAATATCATATAGGTTTTAAAGATAATACATTAGTATTAATGCAAAAGTGCAGTTTTTTTATCAGTGTTAATGGTACATGTGGATATTATATTATTATTGAAAGATACAGGGAGCAATCATTTTAGTAATAAGTGATATTTATTAACTTTATCATATTAGAATTAAAGGCCAAAATTTATATAAATTATTTCGTGATGCTATGCTATGGATATAACATTAATGCTAAAGATCAAAGGGCATGTAAAATGAATTTTCATTTTGGTACCATATGCCACAAGGCAGGCACATTATCACATTTAAAAGCTGCAATGTGGATACCAGCTCAGCACTGAGGGTCACAAGTCAGCACCTTTCAGTTCCTATGTTCTATTATGACAACTATCACTGCCAAAGACTTGGCAGCACCTGCTCTATCAATTTCCATGCTTTAATATGCTTGTCATATCATACTAAAGTCTACAAGGCACCTGTTACATAAATTCTTTATGGGTCCATGGGAATAGCATACTAGTCCTAAAGGACACAGGGAAGCTATAAAATCAAGTTTTGATACTACAACATGGACAACATAGCAATATTAAATGCCAAAGTATATAAATTTTATAAATTTTTCATGCTATAATTTGAATCTATTTTCAATTGTAAAGTCCAAAAGGCAGCTATTTTACCAGTTATAGATGCTATGAAATGGGTATCTAATCAATACTGAAGGCCACAATGCATCTGTGCTATTAGTTTACATTTAAACTAATAATTTACTAATTTGGAAAACCCCAGGGAGCTGTAATGTCAATTTCAGTTTTCAAATACAGATGTCCTAGTAGCATTAATTCCACAGGGCATTTATTTTATGAGAATTGAAGCTCTATGTGAATATTAGATTATTACAAAAGGTCTGCAGGGAATTATTAGTAACAAATGCCACCATATGGTTATCACATTAACATTAAAGGCCACACTATATATGATGTTATATGATCTGCATGAATACAAGTGACATTAAAGCTAATGACCACAGAGAATGCCACATGGATATTCCTTTTCATTCAAAAGGCCACAAGGTTGCCCCATTATCAGTTTTTAAAGCTATAATATGGATACCATGTCAGTATTGAGGGCCACAAGGCAGTTTATCAATGCTATAAAGTGGATTTCAAATGAGTACTAAAATATACAGGTCATCTATTTTATCATTTTTACATGCTACAATATGGAAAACATCTTAATATGCAAAGCCACCAGGCAGCAATTTTATCAAGTTTTGATAATTTAATAAGGACATCATGATCCCATTAAGGCCACAGGCATGTAAAATGGATTATCATTTTCTAAAAATGCACAAGGCAGTGTTTACATTAGATTTGGATGTTATAGTGTGGATAGCACATTAACATAAAAGGTCACAGGGAAGCAATAATATTAATTTTACATGCTACATTGTGATATCAAAAGAGTATTATAACCACAATAAGTTATATTAATTTTACTTGCTAAACTATGGATATTTTATTATATTATTATTAAAGGGCATATGGCAGCTGTTATATTAGGATTAGGTGGTTACTATGGGTATATTATTAACATTAAAAGTCACAGGTTATGTATTATATTAGTTTCTTATAGTACAGATAAGACATTAATAATTTAACACAGTACACAAAAAATATGGATTATAATTTTAGTATGAAAGGCTGCCAGGTAAATATTATATTAGTTTTGGATGCTATGTCAAGTATATTATATTAACATTAAAGGCTACAGGGAATCTAGCATATTAAATTTACATATTATACTATAGATGTCTTAATAACAGTAAAACCACAGTGCAGTTATTAGCTTTACATGCTATGGTGTGGACATTACATCAGTATTTACAGTCACAGATTAGCTCTTATGCCTCTCTTAGATGCTACAGTATGGATAGTTTATTAATCATAAAGTTCACATGGCAGCTATAGTATTAGTTTTAGAGTTTATATGATGGATAATATATTAGTATTAAAGACAACAATGCAGTTACTTTATTACTTAAGATTGTATACATTACATGAGAATTAAGAGCCAGTAGTCTGCTATTTTATTAGTTGTAGATGTCACAGCTTGCATATCATGTAAGTATTACAAGTCACAATGGAGCAATTACATTATTTTACATTGCCTATCATATTAATATTGTCATAGGCAAGCTACTATATTAACTCTAATTGCTGTAGAATGAATGTACTATACAGTATAGTATTTAAACATCATAAAGCAGCTACTATTTCATGTTCAAGGGTCAAGTTTTGATATGTTATTAATATTAAAGGCCACAGAAAAACTATAATATTAGTTTTACAGGTCACATTGTGGAAATAATATTATTAAATGCCACAGGATAGCTATTATATTATAGGCTACCTTAAGGATATTGCATTAGTCATAAAGGTCACAGGAAAACTACTTTATGAGTTTTAGATGCTACTCTATGTATATTATGTAGTATTAAAAGGCCACAAGGCAGCTATTTCTTCAGCTTCATGCAGGATTGCTTCCTCCAGAAGACTACAGACAATGAGGACACACAGAGACAGAAACTTCCCCATGAGAAACCTGAAAGGCCCTGCCTCAGCCAGGTGAGCACAATCAGTACTAACAGGACATTCTTCAGGGCCTGAGATGATGGAGATGCTGTCCACCTCTGTGACCTGCCTCCACCAGACCCAAAACCCCAGGATAAATATGAAGATAAAAATAAACCCCAATAGAGAACAATGTAAAAAAGTACCCAAAAGGCCCTCCTCAACCTTGTTAAGGTCATTGGAACAAGGAAGGCCTGAGAAATTGTTCACCCACAAAGAGAAGTCTATAGGGACAGGAACTGAATGTTCTTTGGGATCCTGGATGGGGTCCTGAAACAGGAAGAGGCAGAACTGAGAATCCAAAGGAAATGCAACTGCACTTAGTGATAACACACTAGTGTTTGTTCTTCATGACACTTTTTCTAGGATGTTAATCCATTTGAGACAGTGCACGTAAATCATATCAAAAGAAAAAAGAGGATGAATCTACCTGGGAAATCTCTGTTCTTTTTTTGCAATTTCTGTATAAAGATAAAAACTACTCAAAAATAAATCCTTAAGACATGGTTATATGTGTTCAAACACTTGGTGTTTTATACAATTATAATTGCTGATATCTAGCATTCTAACTTGTTCTGTATGTTACTATGAATCCAAAAAGTATTTTAAAAGAAAATTAAAGCATTTCACCTAATATAATTCATGATAGTACCACTCTCACAGGTTTTATATTGAAATAGAAATACACACAGGTCAACTTATATTTTTATGCAGTCACTAGGTACTGGTGTGACTTCTAAAAACTTGACCACTTGCACTAGAGGAAAAAATAACATTTTAGCGACTACTTCAACTCACAACTGAACTTCCTCAACAGAGGGACTTTCACTGTGACTGGGTCACTTATCCCAAAGAATCACTGCCCTTTTATTATTTCTATTCATATTCTTAATCAGTAATAAATTCAAATTGTCATTTGACAAATAGTCAGAGAATAAAAAGATAAAAAGGATTGGAAACAACAGTGGATAATGCCTAGTGAGCAGAACACCTTAGAAGGACACCAGAGTCCATTGCCTCCACAATGCTCTTCAGGAAGTGGAGAAACTGGGGAAACATAGTCCATGGATGGTCTTAGATGCTGTTATGTTTTGAAAAATTACTTTTACTTTTAGAAATCACAGACCACTATTGACAGTCCAAACTCTTGAATGATTCCAAATTGAGTTGAACTTCTAAGTGATTTTATTATCACTCTATCTGGTCATAAAATTTATGATAATGAAAAGATCTAGGTGCTGGGGATGCAGTTCAACAAAAGAACACTTGTCTAGCATGCAGGAGGCCCTGAGTTCAACCTCCAGCACCACAAAAGAAAAAGAAAAAAAAAAAAGAACTATGTCTTATTTATGTAATCAAGTAAAAAATGAATAATCACTTCTTCTAGAATACCGTGTTAGACCTAAAAGAGTGGACACTATCAAAATAAAAATATTCAAAAAAATAAAAATTTAAAAATAATAAAAATGAAAATATTCTCAGAGTGGATTGCACAGCTAGACTATCATGAACAATAGTGCCTCATCATAAAGCATGGTCATATTAAGCATACATCAAAGCAAAAAAGACTTTACTGACTGTTGACAAGGGAAAATGGACATAGTCTAGCTTAGGAAAGGATGCATTAGAAGCATATAATACATCAAATTCTCCAGAACAAGCTAGGGGCTTTGACACCAAGTGCTGTTCCCCTAGCACTTGGCAGGCTGAGGATGGTGATGACATATTTGGGACCCACCTGGACAATTATGCAAAGACCCTGTCTCAAAATAAAACATATAATTCATTCTGCTATTTTCCCCCACCCCTCCCACCCCTCAAAGAAAAATAAAACTTTTAAATGTCTGGGGATGTATGTAGCTCAGTGCTTGCCTAGGACATGCTACAATGGTCACTTGGTTCAATTCTCACTGCCAAAAAATGGTGCAGGTTATGATGGGTTAATAAATTTGGTACCATGAGAATGTTATAGGCCAGAGTATAAGGGAATTAACTAAATAGACTCTATTTTGCTGAGACTCCATGTTATGTGGGAAATAAGTTTCTCCCATTGGAAAACCTGGGAACACCCTGCCTCTGTGCCCATCATCAGTTACTTGGTGTGACATGTTTAATAGTATACAATGGCAACTCCTATGTAGTAAAGAACTGCTCTCTTTTGATTCCTATTGCTCCTAAACAATGTACCATGTGAACGGTGATTGTGTGGATGTTAGCAACCATTCTTTAGTTTGAACCTAGGTAAGAGTCATTTTGACCCACTTCCCCCTTTGTCGATGACCTCATGATGTTAATGTGTAATTTCAAATCATAGCAACAGACACTTATGATTAATGTGATTTTTGGTATAAGAACACCTACACCCCTGTGGTCAGGGCTGTTCTCCCAATAGCCATTTTTTGGGGCATTGTATGAGATGGTCAGCCAGCCAGTTTAATAAAGACCCTCAAATTTGGACTTCCCAGTGGTGATCGGTCAGTTCTTAAGTTTTGTCCCATAACACAGGTCAGACATTTGATCACAGAACTGGGTAGAAGTCATTATGCCAAACTCCCAAAATGATCAAACTAATTTTCACTATGCTCAGCTCATAATATAACGTGTCAAACCCCCACTTCTACTAATTCAAATTTGATGACATTTTAATTATAATAAAAATTATATGTACTTTGTTAATAAATTCAGCAAATATGAGAGGTATACATGACTTTGATCTGAAAGCCATAGGGGCACTGGTATTATGATAAAACCTAGGCATGGCAATTCCTATGACAATAGGCCAATCCCCTTGATGTCAAGAAATAAGAGAAAAATTTTCTGATGAATGTATAACTTTAGGAAGACAAATGGATACATTTTCTAAGTTTGAAAATTAGAAAAGAAAATGATTTTCAAAAGATTGCTTTTATAAATATATTGGAATTACAAAAAGCAACTGCTGTCTTATCTCTTAAATAATATAATTATTTGAGTCCTGAGGAAATTTCATATAGAGTGTTCTAAATATCATGTCATATAATAGCTGACATTAAATATATCACCATTCTGCTTCTATCTTCTAAAAAGGTTTTGAAATTTTTTCCTAGAATAAAATCATCCGAATTAGGAAGATTTATTGTGTTATGTGTGTATGGATATGTGTGTGTGTGTTGCTGAAATCCAAGCCAGGGTTTCTTATATGCTAAGTAAATGTTCTGCCACACTAATATGCACACAGTTGACCCACCCTAAGCTGCCTTCTGGTAATGCCCCAAAATGCTCTGCCTTGACCCGCCCCAATCTCCCAATCCACCTTGCCCTGCCCACACACTCCTTGCCTTGCCCCAACACTTCTTGCTCCTCCCTGTCCTGCCTTGCCCTGTCCTGATTGGAGGATGACCTAACCCAAGGGCGGTGACCTTACCAAGAGAGGATATGCCACCAATGGGGTAGCTGCCACAGGATGGGTCGAGTACGTGGAATCCCAGGCCTCCAATCCATGTGTGCCCAGTCCCTGAGGCCTCCCTGTCCTAGATCCTCAAACTCCAGGCCCATACCCCTGGGGTCGGTCTCAGATCAAACTCCCGCTTCTCAAAGACACACCAACCTGAGTCCCAGCCAAGGGGCTTACCTGAGGGCAGCTACTGAATAGGCCTTACTTGAGGGTGGCGGTAGGCAGCTTTACCTGGGGGCAGAAGCCTTACTGGAGGAAAGCTGCCTTACCCGAGGGCAGTCCTCCCTGAAAGGGTGTCCACCTGACCCGAGGGGAAGGTTAGCAGTCCAGTGAACAAGCAGCACGTGGTGCATGAAGCATGTCTCCGCCAGCTCTGAAGCAGCCAGACACCAATACCGGACAAGATGCCAAGGCCTCCAGGACACAGGCACATGCATAGTGGGCGGGTCCAGACCTGCTGTGCATCCACCTGTCCAGCCCGGGCACCACCTGAGAACTGGGCATGAGCAAAAAAATCCAGTGGCCTGGGCACGCCCCATGTGTCTCCGCCCACTGTGGACTCTTCGTGTCTAAGTCCCAAACCACTGGAGATCTGCTTTAGGGGTCGGAGGTTCCCGTGGGGAGGAGATCCCTCAAGAGCGAAGTGCTGCTTCTGGTCCTTCTGTCCTTTGGGCACTGGTGAGCACATGACGCAGCGCATTCAAGTGAGAGTCGCTGCAGAGATCCTGGGGAAACAGACACCTCCAAGTCCCAGCCACCCCCCAGGGATGGGGCCTCCCACTGCTGGGTGTATTCAGTTTGCTTTCCTGGGTTGGGGACGATTTCCCACAGGGTGAGTTTCTAGAGGATTTATTGGAGGGTGCTCGCTAAAGGGTCTGAAGGTCTCAGGACTTTCCCTTAATGGGGTGTTTTAAAGTGTCCACTTAGGGGACAAGTTTGACTCTGTCTGCTAGGCTGGGTCCCCCTACCCTGGTGCGGCAGCGAGCAGTCCTTGACTCTCGAACTCTCGACCCTCTATCTGGGGTGTGCGCTAATAGGAGCTGCTCACCCACCCCTACACCATACCAGATCAATGAGGGTTCATCTGGGAACCCCCTCCTCCATGGCCTGCTAGTATGTGCTGGGTACTGTGCCCTGATAGGTCCAACTGCTGGCCAGATGGGCAGGTTTCCTGGGAGAGCCAGGGGTCATGGGAGAGCAAGAGCTCTGCATTTTCAAGATCTGATTTTAGGTGGAGGGGTGCAGGAAGTGGAAAGCCACACAGAGTGGAGATGGCTTTAGTCTGAACCATGCTGAGTCCTGCCAACACAAAGCAGATCCACCTGATGAACTGCATGGAGGATTACCTGGCCTCCATCAACTCTCTGCCTTTATACCTGAAGAGAAATGTCTCAGTGATGCAGGAGATCGAAGCAAAATGCCAAGAAATTCTGAAAGAATAGGATGAACAAGATGAGAAGTTGAAATGAGAGACAGATGGTGCCCCAAAATTCCAAGTGCTGCGCTGCATCCAGAGAGCCCTGATTTGGAGCCAGGAGTTGTGTGATGAGAAGATTCAAATACTGAGTCACATAATGGAGATGGTGGAGAGTGAGAACAGACAAGTGGACAGTCATGTGAAAGTCTTGGAGACACCTAAAGAGATCAAGGACACCACTGGCAAGAGATGCAGTGCTGGCCAAGGGAAGGCAAAGAACAATACCATTGCACAGGCAGAAAAGAAAATTACAAGCATACCCTGTGGCCACTCAACAATGTGAATCAAGTGATGAATGTATCTAATAATAATCATGACCATGATGACATCACCTCAAGAACACCCAAGGAAAAGTATGCAAAGACCTCAAAGAACAGGCTTCACGGCCAAAGCACAGAAGGAAGCAAACCCTGCGAACCTTCCCAGTGATGCAAAGGAGTCCACATATTGTCTGTGAAATCACGTGGCCTACGGAGAATTGATACTTTGCAGAAAAAAAAAATGCCCCCACCGTATGGTTCTATTTCTCCTACTTGGAACTCAGTCACAAGCCAAAGGACAAGTGATACTGTACCAAGTGTAAGGGCAGAAATTAGGAAATGATGGGCAAAGCATTGCAGAAGTCCAAAAAAGAAAGCCTATAAGAGGTTGTTTGTGGACATTCTCTAGTAGAACAGAATAGCCTCTATGTGTATTGCATTGCCGCCTATGTTGAGGTTTGTGAATTGTCAAATGTTTATTTTCACGGAATGTTAGATGTTAGAAAAGGTGCCCTTCTTTGGGAGGGCAGTGAATCTCTCAGCCTTTCATTTTCAGTGGTCACATGTGTGAGAAGATAGTGTGCTTTGGATAACATTTTAGAAAATACAAATTATAGGTTTGAATTAAACACTTAAAAAAAGTGTCCACATACCTTCCTGAATTCCTGTCACCCATGTCTTTGGTAAGCAGTTCCTAACCCTGAACCCCTCACCTCAGTTTACTGAATATGGACTTTCTGCTCCCCAAGACCTTGGCCTGACTGGGGAATGGAGCTTTGAACAGACAACATGTGCATAAAACTCAACAAACTGAAGATGTTGTGCACTCTTAGTGTGCTTAAGCATCCTGCAACACATTACCCGAAGGAAAGACTTGAGGAGAAAAGAATGGCATGTTGATCACGCAGCTATGAAAGCACTGCCATGACTGATCCTAATTGAAAACTGCCCTTACGGGTTTTCTAAGATACACTAGAATTAGAACAACTTTGATACTCATGTTACTATTTTCCATGGAAAATGATCATGCACACAGTGTTTAGAAAGGACACACTAGCAAGATTATAGCTTCAACTCATAAAATAACTTAAGAACCAAATTGCTGGTAAGGCAGCCAACCATTCAGCTCAACATCATTTTGAGTCTAAGGTATAAGTGGATACCCAGGGCTTTGAACTATGCAAATCTCTTATCAATGGCCTTCTGTAGTGTAGTTATGGGCCACAGATTCATGTATTTCCATCTTTGGTTCTCTTGCCTTTGCTTAGAGCACTTCTAAGTGATGAACTTATAGAACAGTTTTAAAGGATTAGTTTTCTGCTATTCCAAGCAGATATTTTAGTACATGAAAATATCTTACCATAAGCAAACTAAGTACAAATGCTAATCTAAGTTAGGAAGAGGGTTAAAGTCGTTGAACATCTATTTTGACTTGCCTTCTTTTCTTCATATATTTTATTTTTCCCTTTTGCTATAGCACTTTTCACAACTAGATTTCTAATTAATTACCATTAAACACAGTTTTTTCTCTATTTTTTCTTTTTGTTGTGCTGGGCATTTAACCCAGGGCCTTTTATATGGGAGGCATGCACTCTACCAACTGAGCTACATTTCCAGTCATTATTTTTAATAAGGCTACTAAAATGTACTTTGTTAATAAAAAGTACCAGTGTTATGAAAATAGTTGGACTGCAAATAATCAAGCTAGCAGGTCTTTATCTTCCTGGGGTACACATACCTCAGGGGATTGCCCACCTCCACCCTCAGACCATTTCTGAATGTGTCTCCATTTATCACTTTAAGCATATTATTAAGTCCTTGTGTATGTGTATTGCGTTTGCTTATAACCCATAAAGAGTGGGTGCATTCCTAATATGTCCACTCTTTTTCCCTACAGCATGGTACAGGATTTGCTACAATATTAATATTTTACACTCATTGTTTGTTACAATATTAATACCTATTGTTGAATGGTAATTTAAATTATTTCATCTTCTAGAATTAGAGAACTAATTAGACTTTAATGTAGATGGCCCATGGATAATGTATTCCTAGAGTTCTTCATCCATTGTTAGAACAAGTCTGGTCCTATCGATAGAGGAAATACTTGCTCTGATTCTTCATACTGGGTGACTACAATTTTATTACTAAGCAGAAAATTCTCCAAGTGTGCTATATTTGTTTGGCACTGTTTTCACAGTACTGTGTAAGCAGAAGCCTTGTTATATCAGAAATAATTTGTTAATTAAATGCATAAGGCATTCCGCCAATGTTCAATGAACTTACCGTGTTCAACATGTAAACTGCTGTCATCATCCTTTGGGTTCATGCCTCCTGTAGGCATGACATTAGCACTGCCACGTTTTCTTCAGCCTCAAGGATTAGAGGTCTCCATGTGTTGCCAGTATTGCCATAAAACACCTAGTACCTTCATGACACCATTTTGGCTTTTGGGGAATTTTTTTTTTTTTTTTTTGTGGTGCTGAGGATTGAACCCAGGGCCTTGTGCTTGTGAGGCAATAACTATATAAACTGAGCTATATCACCAGCTTCTTATTTTATTTTGTAAAAATTTAGTAATTTCCTACCACCTGTGCTATGTAATAGGTTTCAATCATGGTTTGTAGAGCCAAGCCAAGTTTGTTTCATGTTTCTCATTTTTTGCACAGTGTCTGGCAAAAACCCCAAGTTAATATCTTACTAAATGTGTAACTAGTTTATTCTGCAGTTTTATTTCTTTGTACTGTTTCAGTTGGGTACATCACCTCTACCTGCTTGCCAGCTCAAAAAACAAAAAATAATAATAATAGAACAGTGAAACAACTACTCTTCTTAAAGAATTATCTTCAATGTACTTATTTTTTCTCTTTTGAAAACAAAAACACACATTAGCATTTCCTTATTAATTAAAAAGTATTTAGTTTGCTGAAAAGATGATAATTGTATTAGGTTGTGAAGGCTGCTACAACAAGATACCAAAAACTGGGAACCTTATAAATAAATTTATTTCTCATGACTATGCAAACTAGGAAACCCAATATCAAGGGGTTCAGTACCTGGTAGGGCTTGCTCTGGTTCACAGACAGCAGTTTCTTACTCTTCTCACATGGAGGAAAGGGGCAAGACAGCTCTCTCCTAATAACCACCCAGTGAACACACCCTATAACATCACAGTGGTAATTAGGTTTTAACATGTGTGTTTTAGGAGGAACATACATTTGCAGACCATAGAAGTAATGTTTTCTACAGTACAACAAGTTTGAAAATAAAGGACTAAGTATAAGACACCAGATTCAAAAAAAATGATAATCCACAGGCATCACCTGCCATTAAGCCCAGTGTATCAGGAGACTGAAACAGGAGGATTACAATTTTGAGACCAGCCTCAACAACTTAGCTAAAACATTAAAGATGGCTGGAAATATAGCTCAGTAATAAAGTGCCTCTGGGTTTTAACCCTATTACCAAAATAAGCAATAACCATATATCTGTATAAATTATAAATTGGAGAAATTAAAAGTTATATTAAGCCAGGTATAGTAGTACATACCTATAATTCCAGCTACTTGAGAGAGACAGAAGGATCACAAGTTCAAGGCCATCATGGAAAATTGTAGTGAGACCCTATCTCAAAAAAAAAAAAAAAAACTGAGCATACAGCTCAGAGGTAGATTGTCCTTGGGCTCACTCCCCATTGCCACACCCCCAAAAAAGTCTTAGAGTTGACAAAGGCAACAGAGAATCTTCTAATTTGCTGAATCCTTTGTCTATTGGAATTTAATTTTAAATTGTAAATGTCTTTTTTTTTATTATTGTAAACAAGAGGGATACATGTTGTTTCTCTGCTGTACATGGCATAAACACATACCATTTGTGAAATCTTTTTGGTACGTTTCACTGTTTTCATTTGAATGATTACATATTGAGAAACCCTGCAGTCAAAACTCCAGATCAGGAGTTAATGGGATAAGAGTAGCTTATCCTCTAGAGAAAAGTGAAAAAGATAGATATTTCTTTAAATCACAGTTCTAAGAAATGTGATCTGGGACCAGCTACATCAAATTTTAAAGGAACTAACTAGTACAAATTCTCAGGGCCAAATTAGCAAACCTTCTGCATGAGTCTCATAATATGTTAAAGAGTGAGATCCATTAGTTCAAACCACAAACTGTCAAGCATTTTATTTTTATGTAAAATATGTGATTCACAGGTAAGAGACTGAGTAGAAAATAGGCTTGCTTTTGCAAAAATGCTCCATTTCAAATATCGCCAATGGCTGTAATGGCTGAGGAAATTGCACTTATTGTTCAGGGATATACTGCAGTATTTCTTGCTCTGTGAACATTTCTTAACCTTTTGAGTCACAGTGTGCTGTTGTTGCATTGCTGCATATGGTTCCTGGTGACAGGTGCCATGTGTGTTTGTGGATGTGACTGAGAAGACTACAGAAGCTGTCCTCTCCCCTCAGGAAGACTGCCCTGAACTGTGTGCATCACAGCTGCTGTACTGGGTCTTGACTATTAGTAGGTGTTCTTTTTTTTCCTTCTGAAACTGCTCAACCAAAATACCAAGTGGATAGCAGATTTCTGTGGTTCACAAGTATTTTGTACTACATTATCTGAAACTCCCTAACAATTTGAGAAAAGGTGACAAAGTTTATATATTATTATTTTACAAAATGTCTTTAGAAATAGCAACCTGTACTTTAAGTGAATATCACCCTTGCAAGACACATAATAAGTGCAAATATGCATACTTTGCTGTAGTGTACCACTTCCTGCACAAAAAGTATTCAATGCAACATACTGAAATGCAAAAAAGTTTCATCCAAAAGTTGCTTAAATTCAGTAAATATTGGAATCTAAGGGATTGTATTGCAATTGAAAATAAATTATCAATATACTTTCTTAAAATAATTTAATCTTAAGTGTATACTTCAGAAATTCCTGCCATGTTTAATGTTAAAAATAAACATTGGTCTGAGGAGATAGCTCAGTTGATAGAGTGCTTGCTTCACAAGCACAAGGCTCTGGGTTCAATCCCCAGCTCTGCAGAAAAAATTAAACAAATAAATAAATAAAACATGCTTGTACAGTTTATATCCAATTAGAAATTAACTCAAATATAATTTCTAATAACTTTAAGCCATAGTATATTTGCATTTGTGATAAATACACATAATGTATGTCCCTCCTTATTACTTCATCTGACAATACATTATCAAAGACATTTATATGGTTATTTTCAGTCTCATTTCTGCAGTTTGTGAGGATTCACTTTAAAATATTTGCCTGATAAAGGATGTTAGCCACTGCTAATGTCTACATATGCTTTTTCCTCTTCAGCTGGCTAAGTCATTTTAATAAACAAAATGTACAGATAATCCCTTTGTTCACTGAAGAAGTCACAATTTCCTGATTGTATATTAATGTGGTAATTAAATTAGACAAATTTTATTTAAAGTGTACAAAATTCATTGTTTTAAAAATTTATTTTTTAAATAGTCTGAGCTGGGAGGACATGAAGAAGAGAAAAAAATTTAAAGCCATCGATACCACTTATTCTTTATTTAGTCAAATTCA
Organism: Sciurus carolinensis; assembly: GCF_902686445.1. Lineage (NCBI taxonomy): Eukaryota > Metazoa > Chordata > Mammalia > Rodentia > Sciuridae > Sciurus > Sciurus carolinensis. Next base: position 732,709 of record NW_025920197.1, on the reverse strand, counting down.
CATAGGCTAAATTACCAAGTTCTTTTTGTTCTTCTTCTTCTCTTTGTTTTTGATAGTGCTGGAGATAGGACCCAGGGCTTCACCATTGCTAGATGAGCACCCTACCCCTGGAGTACATCCACAGACTATTTTTATATTTGGAACAG